>NC_141042.1:24035000-24040000 GCF_052040795.2 Danio rerio | reverse complement strand
GTTCGTCTTTTTTTGTTTTTTAACACAAAAGTAGACATGAAGAAAACTGAATACCTGAAACCATTGACATCCATGGTAAACAAAAGCACTGCAGTGTTTGGGTGTTCTGTGATTATCAGAGGTAATTATTCTACCGAAATGTGTATATTCCTTATAAAGTTTAAAGCTGATCGTTCAGTTTAACTGGTGCGTCTGGGAAATGCGAGCGTGCGCAATATGCGCTCCCAATATACGCGCACGCAAAAGATATGTGAACTGCCCCAAGCAGCTACACTTCTCTTCACATTCAGTAGATACCTTCATTCCCTATCCTGCACAAAAATCCAATTTAGCCTGTTTAGGCCGAGTTGCGCTGCTGTGTTTTTTGGGCAGCGGTGTCCTCCTTGGTGACGTTTATTGTTGTAGAATGCTTTCTGTTCAAGTGCTTGAACAAGTAGCTGGTCGAGTTTAAAGCAGTCGAAAGTTCTTTAGAGACTGGACATACAGTAGCACATGCTTATTAACTGACATTGCAGCAGAAAATGTGATTTAAAAGAAGCATTTTTTCTAGGTAACGCAATTAGATTGACTTTAGTAACTGCAATCAAATTACACAAAATTTAAAATGGAATTCATTACATTACTGCGTTCCTCAAATATGTAATTATAATACAGCAACGCGTTAATGTCGAACGCCTTACACCCAACTCTGGCACTATAAACCCCATTTATTTCAATGGCCTGCACCACACAAGGGTGGTTTGTTGCTGCCCTAACTAAAGCACAACAAAAAGTAGTTTACATGTCTAAACACATTTAACCAATTTATTCTTTGTTGTTTTCATTTTTTATACTTGTATTTTATGTTTCTTTTACTCCTGTTTATATAAAGCATTTTGAATTACCATTGTGTATGAATTTGTGCTGTATAGAAAAACCTGCCTTGCTTATATTTGCGAGACAGTCAAAGTTCAATGTGGCTCAGTTTTTGTACTGTGGATTTTCCACTCATGTACACATATATTATCAATGCATGAATCACATTTCACATATGTTCTATCAAATATCATGCTGGCAAGATTTTTCTTACTGTTGTTTATTTGTTCCTGTTGCCTGCAATATGGCAACAATTGAAAAAGGATGCCCCTCAAGTCGATCGTTAGTCGATTTGATTTTTTTCATCAGTATAATTTAGGTTACTGAGTTTAACTTAAAGAGTCTTACAAAATAACTATTATATTAGTTAATAAAGTAACAAAGAATTATTACAAAGCTTTTAACATCTGTTTTTGAACAAGTGCATCTAAAATTTTAATTCAGAATTTTAGCACATTAACTGAATGAACTGAACTAACTACTTAAGAATTGATACTGGTTCATCAAAATAAGAACTGATTGAAATATCTGAATTAGTTTCCAAAACAAATAATTAATAACAAAGTTGGTGTTAATTTGTTTTCTTAAACATGTAAAATGTCAAGTTAATGGAAAGTTCACTCATAAGAGAAAATTTGCTGTTCATTTACTCGCTATTATGACATCCAAGATGTAGGTGATTTCTTTTAGTAGAGAATACTTCAGTAGAGAATACTTTTAGCTAAAAAACAAAATACGAATTAACAGCTACTGGAACTTGGAGTGTAAATAAAAACAGCAATAGACATTCAACAAAATGATCCTGTTGCAAAAAGGCTAAAGTGCCTTTAAGGCAAGTAATTTCATTCTGCACCATCTTTGAGATGACTATCAGGCAGTATGCTCGGGCATTCATATGAATGGGGAAAAATCTAATTCTCCAAAACTGTTGGCCAAGCTTATGATTATCCTAAATATTAGGAATCACCAATAAAATTAAATATAAACTGTCTCATGAGTTTTGTTTCTAAATGTTTGAATCAAACAAAATCTGAATTTTTACAGGTTGCCCGAGCTAACGAGCATGCGCACTCGAAGGGAACGAGATCCCAACACCAACTTCATTTATGGTCGTTCTACACATTATCATACTCTGAATAATTATTGTCTGATCGCTCTTGCTCTAGATGCTGAATTTCCATGATTGGCAATCTCCAGAAATGACAGCGACGTTTTGTTTACAAGTTTGTGGGCATTTTAGTAGTAGCTGTCATGTGATGTGCGTTTGACAGAACGGACTGCACCACACATTTGTTTCATACAAATTACAAAACAAAAAAACTTTTGTTTTCAAGTGCACTTGGTTTATTTACAGCTACAGATGTCAAGCTGAATGTTGATATATTTCTTATGTCTGTGAAGCAAGAGTTTGCAAAGAATTCAGTGTGTTTGTTGACCACAAAAACTGTCGTAACAGCACATGTACGGTTTGAGCTTCTCCCCTGGAGAAACTTCAGTCTATAGCGAGCAATGATTGGCACATTCGCCATACTGACTGTTACACTTTTCCTCATTCAAAACAATACGAGTGACATGTCTTGTGTATTCTTAGTCAGCAGATCATAATGTAATCATGCTGACTTTATTTCACAGATTGATTTGTTTACTTAAGATATCAAAGTATTATCAGGAGCCACAAATATTACTTTTGTTTTGACTTTATATATTTTTTGACTCTCAATATCCCTGTAGCCATTGACTTGCATTTTACAAAGCACCATTGATCTTAAACGATGTACTGGACAGAGAAATAAGCCACCTACACCTTGGACAGCCAATTTTCACTTTAGTATGACCTATTCCTTTAAACATAAATGCATTATAACCTAAAATATTTAACTTATGCTTCCAGTTTAACTATGATTACAATGAAAGGAGTCATAGCTAGTTAGTAAAAAAAAAAGTCTCCAAGCAACTGCTAAGCGCAACTATAGAGAGTTAAAAAAAGCCCAAAGCACTGCATCTGAATGTGTCGAGGGGGAAGTGATGAGAGTCTGGAGGAAGAAGCGGTTAACCGGACCCGTGCAGACAGGGAGATGGGGAGATGCCAGAGCGCTGCGAGCTCTCTCCGGTTGGCAGGGTGAACGTGAGTTAGCATCAGCCGCTGGAAGAAGGAGAGTTAGGAGACAGAAAGCAGGTCGTCGCTGACAGACTTCCCCCGCAATCTCTTGGCAGGAAGCCTTTACTGGGTTTCTAGGCAGGACGGGCCTCCGAGCGGATGTGGTTCATGGTCAGAACGGGGCACCGCGGCGCTGGCCTTTTGCAGAACGGCCAAGTTGGAGATAAGGGCTCTCCCGGAGCTACTGGAGGTGGAGATGTCTTTGAACTACTGGTCACTATCTGGGTTTTTTTTTTTTTTTTTGGAGGAAATGTTATGCATTGAGACTGAATGTGATTAAATGCGGGTATAAATTAAGATTTTGGCAGAGGGGGGGGGAGAAAGACACTCCATATTACAGCTTTAAAAGGGCTGGAGGGAAGTGTAAGCGCTCCTGAGACTTACTGTGCAATATTTACATGAAAAACATACTGTAACATTTGTACACTGCAGAAAATCAAATCAAAACCTATTCAGAGACTATACAGAGATTTTTATGGTTTTAAAATATTGGGTGCAGGACACTATAGTTTATTTATGGAAATAAGCACAATAAAGTAGACTGTGACACGTTTCAACCCTAAATTCTTCATACAGTGGAAGTGAAGAGGCTGCCGCAGAGAGTCTGGGTTGATTGTAATTATAATATACTGTTAATTTCTGTCAAAATTATCTGAGATTATCAAGATGATTTTGTTCCAACATAGTTAAACTTGCAAGTTATTGTTATTAGGGATGTCCAGGTCCGATCACATGATTGGAAATCAGGCCCGATCACATGGTTTCAGACTCAATCAGAATTAGACGTTACATCCCGATCAGGACTTGAATATATATATATATATATATATATATATATATATATATATATATATATATATATATATATATATATATATATATATATATATATATATATATATATATATATATATATTTATTTATTTATTTATTTATATATTCTCATTATATTTTAACACATCTATAGTTATGCGGTGGCACGGAGTTAGACCTCTTTCTTCACTTCACACAAAACAGCAATGCGTGTGGCATGATGTCATCACTATGTATCAGAGATGCTATTGGTTAAATGCTGAAAAAGTAGAACACAGAAGCAGCTTAAAGCAGAAAATGCGAGTATGTGGTAATGTCTAGATAGGATATAGCTGCGGATACAAAAATAATGCTATATTGATGTGCGTGACACTATATAACAATAATTAATTTTTTTTACATTACTGTGACGATTGGGTTTAGAGTTGGGGTAGACGTTAATAAAATACAATTAATGGGAAATTTAATAAATAATATCAATAAATATTTCTGGCCCCAACCGTATCTTATCTAGCAATAACTCGAGTATGTCTGCGGTCTGGAGGTATTACAAAGTTGATGACGACAGCATTGTCATAGCAAACTGATATGTGGATGTGTAGATATGTAGATGTGGATATCTGATGAGATATGTAAACTTGGGATTGCAAGAGGGGAAGAATTGATGTTATTTATTACTTGATTGTTCAAACTACCTCACAGAAGTGTTCTGTTTGTTAACGGAGTTGTTGATTGTTAAAATAATGTGAATTAAATAAAAACTAAGAAACATTCTGGATCTGTTTCTTTGCTTTTCTTTAATATTTTATTTTTATATTATAGAAGTATCACATTAAGTTTCGGTATCAATAGATACTTTAAATCAAATGACTCGGACTCGAGAGCAAAGAAAGCTGATTGGGACAACCTAATTGTTATATTATAAAACTTTCTGTTTGAAAAGTTCAAGGTGGCTGTATAATTTCTGATTTGACAGTACATTTACATTTAGCAGATGCTGTTATCCAAAGCCACTTATAAGTGAGGATAAAAAAAATGTTAAACAGTGTCAAGTCATCCCTAATGTAAATATAAACCGTTTATTAATGATTATTACATCTTAACTGTCATATTTAACTAAAATTGAACGTTTATGAGCAATTTGTTTAGTTTCTGTGCAAATTACGTAAATTAG
>NC_141042.1:23947500-24032500 GCF_052040795.2 Danio rerio | reverse complement strand
ATAACTTGACCTCCAGTAACCTCTGAAATAAGTAATCAGAGGACACTGTAGGTCAGACACTAAATATGCCTCAAAACACTAAACACTTAAATACGTTTTATTTTTACAACTCCGCTCTGCTTCTCAAGTCCCCGGCGTACTGTACATGTCACGGACAAACTCATAACAGTGGAAAAGCATCCATACGGAGAGGTAAGCTGTCAGCTGCTAAGCACAAAAAGGAACAGCATCATTTGGTCCCGTATTGTTCATTTTAAAGACGAAATTCAGCCATAGGTAGGCTTTGGCTACATAATTCGGGATCTCCAGAAATGTATATAGGGCTACGTTTTCAGAATGAGCCTATGCTGGATATAAAGTAAGTCACTGCACTGTTCGAGTCCAGCATGTTTAGAGGTTGGTCTATAGGAGATTTGTTTTTCAAATCTTTTCTGAATCATGGGTTGATCTGTAGCTTTTGATGTGCAGGGTCCTTTTTTGCTAGAGATATTCTTACCCTAAAAAACGAAATAAAATATTCCACATAAAACAACGTACATATATTTTAGGACCAGAAAATTTGAGCAGTTTTAAAAGCTTGATTTTATCATTAAGACTTAAGACTCACCTTTTTATCAGTGCTTTTAATGTATGATTTTTTGTTATCTTATTAATTGTTTTATTGTATTTATTGTTTTTACTGCTTTATTGTTTTTGCCTCGTATCGCCATGAGAAAAGCGCATTACAAATAAAATGTATTATTATTATGTTAAAACCGGTTATTGTCCCATGTCTAATTTGTTTGCATTTTCACAGAAATTTCAGTCCAAACTTTCTTTATGAATGCTATTAATAACAATTATTACCAAAAGTCATTTATTCTTATACAATACACCCATTCCTACTGGTATGACCACATATTCCAACAGAAATTCATACTGCTGAGGATTCATCAACAAGAAAAGCGAGCTAAAGTCTTGAAGAACAATTATACACAACAATAATTATACTTTTTTCACGTAAGTGGTGTGTCTAAAAAAAAATGTCTGATCTGTGTATCTTTTACCGCCGTTTTAAGCGCTTTAGGGTCAATAACACAAAACCCCCATGAGGCATCACACCACAATGCCCTATATAAGCGCTATATAAGCCCTCACGCACAGGAGCTCATTATGGTTCCTCTGCATCGTTTCATTTACAGCTCAGTTAGATGTCTGCGGATGCTCTGCTGAGGCGCTGATGGAAACGCATAAACCTCTTTGGAAACGCAGCGCACAGAGAAGAAGCCATTATCGCTGAACATGACAGTAATGCTGCTGAAATACTGCATGTGTAAAATCAAATAGCGCAGATGCACGAAGATGAAGAAATTGTGCATAAATTACAGATTTTTATAACAAAAGATTGCAATTAATGCCATTCCTGCTATTCTATGAAAAGGATACGGAGCACAGATTTTACGTAAATATTTCTCTTTATATTTCTTTCACCTTTCTATTAAATATTTATCAAAGCAAACACAAAGGCTGATTTTGAATAGTTTGAGTCTTTTTAAGCAATGTCCTTAGATTAGTGCACGTACGGAGAATAAAGTTATGAAATTTTGGTCAAAATACTTTGTAAAAGTTGTCTTATGTAGTCACATTTGATTGATTACATGTCTACTTTTTATATTTACTTACATATTTTCTGAAAGACTGACCTTGAAAAGTTAAAAATAAAGCACTTTCAATACAACAAATGTTGGTTACATATTATTTGTACACCCCCCACAAATGTCTCATTTAAATATTTTTTTATAGGATACTTTAAAATATTATATTTGTGCATATACATTAGATTAGTCAGTACTGAAGCCAAATCTGGAGCTAATCTAACAAAATAACTTACGATAGCAGTCCAAACACAAGTACACTCAAATGTATATGCTAGGGAAAAATATTAAATAAAAATTTCAAAAAGAGGAAAAATCAAGAGACAATTTTTTTTTTTTTTTTTTTACATTTTGTTGGCTGTAATTTTTTTTTTTTTTGCAATATTTAGCTTGAATTAAATTGTATTATCTTTCATTTTTAAAAGATGTTCTGTGACTAAAATATTAATTTAATAAATATATCTGTTTAATAAATCTGTTTGTTTAAATGCACCAAAATACACTGCCTATATTGACTGAGAAATGGATAAATGGGGTGTACTCAATTATTCTGAGCACTGTAATAATATTAGAAATTAGGAAAATGTTATAGCTTTACGTTTTTTATGAAACTCTAAGTTGTCTTGTTTGTTTTGTTACAAAACTGAGCATGAAAATTCTTTGTAAAAGCTGTCTTTGTACAATTTGCCACATTAAATTAAACAACGATTAACACAGAAATATTTTTAAAAACTTTCTGCATGTGGGGGCACTAAGGCACTCGGCCAGCGTCCTCGTGCCATTGCACGCCTCCAACCAGTGCCGATATACAGCCATATTGCACTGCTACTGGTGTGATATTGCTCATATATATATATATATATATATATATATATATATATATATATATATATATATATATATATATATATATATATATATAGCTAGCATTTGACAAAGGACAGCTTTCAGAATCTCTCCCAGTTCAGTTCTGGATTCAGTTAAAACTCCTCAAAGATGGAACAGCTCCATGATAGAAGAAGCTGTGGATTGTGAGCCACAACCTGTAAGTGTTTTTTAAATTTATTTATTTATTGTTTTTTTATTCTTTATTACATGCATAGTGTCTAGTGTTATTGGTATGTTGTGGCAGGGATGTAAAGAATGGGAAAGATGTAAAGAAAGGGAAAATGCTGTTTGGCACAGTTAACAATTAAGCTACAAATTCATATGCATCCATCAAATCGTAAACCGCCACAATCTCTCTATGCCTCCACTTTCCCTGTGTTGTAAATCTCAAATAGCGAACTTGCAAAAGATATATGAACATTTCCCATTACTTACAAATGCTTATTCCTAATATATGTGAAAGACATTTGTCAGATTTTATTTTAGAGAGCAGGCATGAGGTTCAGCTGTGTGCCCCTTATTTTCTGTTTGATTCAGGCTCAAACTGATATGGACAGCTACTTTACTATTAGTAAAGTATGTACTATTTACACGGTGCAAAAGCGCTTGCTTGTAAAGTAGCAGCTTGATGCTTTTCTTGGTGACGTGGAGCCGATCCACAAATCACGGCATATTATGTAAGCTGACCAATCAGAGCCTCTTGAGGAAGAAACTCGATGGAACTCAGAGATATGACAGTCGTTTTTATGTTAGCTGAGTAGCTGTATAATTAAGATATATGAAAAAAATAACGTGATTTTCTATAAATAAAGCATGAGCACGCATTGCTTTGCATCTTATAAACACAACCAAGCCTTAAAAACACACTGGACCACTACTTTAATTTCACAAAAAACATTGTTTGGTTTCACAAACATTATTTATAGAAGTATTGAAATTTTTTAAATAAACCATTACTACTACTAATAGTAGTATGACATATTTTGTTATATTACCTCTTATGAATATTGTAGAGTTTTTTACTGCTGTTTTTTGCAAATTTTGTTCTATGTAAATAGTTCATAAAGCTGCTGTATATAAAAAAATAATTGAACAAAAGCACAATCTCAACTGGCTGCTCAGCCAAACAAAACATATGCACGTATCTATTAAAAGGCAAATACTTATTCAAGTAAATAAATCTGTTATTTCTGGAGCTTTTGGCATTGCCGCCTTTTCCTAATATCATTGTAAATTGTAGCAAGATGCTGTAAACAACTGTACTTTTTAGCCTTTTAACCTCTTCTGTGAATTTGTTGTCATTAGTAAAGCAGATTATATAAGAAAATTAACATTATGAACAATTTTCACATGAATTCTACACTTCTTTAACAAAATAAGCTTTGTTTAGCTCAATCAACCTCTAGAAATGACAGATTTAATAACAAATGCAATATTTCACACAAAAACACTATCATTTGCAAACCATGAGGGTGTTTTATTGTGTGGCTCCATAATAACAAAGTGAAATATTAATCAAAATAAAGCAGCACAAAGCCTGATTTCTCCGAATCACAATAATCAGCAGTCGACTGTCAGACGAGCAAAGTAAAGTGGCGTTACTGAGGCCTTCCATAACAGAATAGAAGAATAAAAACAGTAGTAATCCCATGTAGATTTGCAGAAAATGTGCTCAATTGAAGCAACACTTTGAAGGCTAAGAGTTGCGCAGACTCTGACTTGGAGCATGTGTGTATTTTTTTCTTCTTCTTCTTTCTTTTTTTTTTTTTTTGTTTTTCGAGCGGCGAAAAGCCAGTTTGTGCACAAGCGCTGAAACATCAATAATGCATCTTGGCTCTGTGGGTTTACACAAACCAATTACTCTCTGGCTTGCCAACAAAGACGGCCACATTTGACAAACAGAAAGCGCACTTTGTTTTCAGGAGTTTCGAAGGTCTGAGAGGAGCACGAAGGGCCGGAGACTTCAGAGAGACACGCGGGGCTTTAAACATCTGACATTTCAGATATGCAGACAGGCCCACCTGCAACCTGCACTCACCCTTTCTGTTTCAGACCGCCTTTGTGAGGAAAATGGCTTCTGAGACAAATCTTACACCTCTGAGCTTTAAGGTTTATATGAAATCAGCAATAAAATAAAATACAATTCTTACAATTTTATTATTAGATAAATAAAATAGATAATTCTAATAATTCTGACTTCAACTGTTTGTGTCTGATAATATTTTTTCTTCTGGAGAAAGTCTTATTTGTTTTATTTTGGCTACAATAAATAAATAGAATAAAAAACCATTTTAAGGTCAACGTTATTAGCCCCTTTAAGCTATATTTTTTCAATAGTCTACAGAACAAACCATCATTATACAATAACTTGCCTAATTACCCTAACCTTGCTTGTAAACCTAGTTAACCTAGTTAAGCCTTTAAATGTCACTTTAGGCTGTATAGAGTGTCCCGAAAAATATCTGGTCAAATATTATTAACTGTCATCATGGCAAAGATAAAATAGATCAGTTATAAGAAATGAGTTATTAAAACTATTATGTTTAGAAATGTGTTGAAAAAAAATCTTCTCTCCGTTACACAGAAATTGGGGGGAAAAATAAACAGGGGGGCAAATAATTCTGACTTTAACTGTATTTATAATATTGATATATAATAAAGTAATAAAGTCTACAGAAAAAAAAGAATTTAGAAATAAAAACTTTTATTAAGTTTAAAAATATAATATAAATAGTCGTAAATACACTAATCAGATTATAGTTTATAGTCTTTGAATAATTAATTGATTGATTGATTAATAAAAATTTTATAAGAAATTGGGTTTATAAATCCTTAAAATAAAATTTGAGATGGTGTATATAAAAAAAAAAGCAAAAGTTGATTAAAAAAAACCTTAGAAACGGGATATTTTTGTTAAATATTATATAATTTTGAAATATGTTCATATTTATACAAACAATAATGTTTGTATAAATATTTATATATTACACAAAAATTTATATGTAATAAAGAAATATAATACTATATAAATATATATAAATATACATTTTAAAAAATGTAAATATTAATATATATTTAAGTAAAATTTTCTAGATATATAAATATATCATTTAAATATTATTTAATAGACTTATAATAATTAATTAACTTAATAATACAATATTAATAAGAAACTGGCTTTATAAACCCTTAAAATAACATTCCGGATGCTGTATATTTAAAAAAATAATTAGCTAAATTTAAATAACAAATTTTTCTTTAATAGAAAAAAAAAAACAGGATATTTGTAAGTGTAATAGTATTTTGAAATATGTTCATATTTATGATTGGAAATATGAATTTATTTTTAGAAAAAAATTATTTGTATAAGTATTTTTTTTATAAATGCATATGTAAATATAAAAAAAACAATTGAAAAATAAACGTTAAAAATACAGAAAAATTACAGAAAAAAATATTTCATTTATTTTATGGTAAAAATCATTTCGCATTTTAGTCATTAACTGAACATAACTTAAAACTGAAAAAATCATTTAATTATAAAGCTCAAACTGACTTAAACATTTCTTACTTAAACAAACTGACTTAAACATTAAATTAAATCATAAATTTAATTTAATTTAAAAAGTATTAAGTGTATAAATGCCTGCTTGCATAAAACAAGATGAAAAGAATCAAATTTTTAGGCCATAAAATTTAAAAACCCATTTAAAAAACCTCTTATAGATTATCTTACTGCATCCCACACTTCAGTGATGCATCAAGTATTGCTAATGTACAGATACTGTACTGTAATTGTAAGTGAAGTGCATCAGTCTTACGGGTTTATATCGGAGGGCGTCCCGGTAGGATCCGAAGAGCGCGGCCTGAGCGTGCAGAAAGGCCCGGGCCACACCAGCGCCGGTCGCCGTGGACTGCTTCTTCAGCTTACTCTTCAGACTCGACACCTGACACACACACAGTTAAATTAACACCTCGCAAATAGGTGGAGGAGCAGAGCCATTCAGAGTGTGAAGAGTCACATTTACAGGTCAAAAAGAGAGGAAAAAAGCAGACAGAGAAATCAAGAGAAGTCGAGCACCTGCTGCTCTGTTAATTGAAGCGATGCTGCTGTGTGTGTGTGTGTGTGTGTGTGTGTGTGTGTGTAAAAAGCCTAGATGACACTGAAAAAGCCCCACTCTTTTAGATGTCTTCTTCTTTCTAGACGCATGTGCTTTTATTGCTTTACTATATACCTGTGGTCTTTAACACTATATTCTTTTTGATCTGATAAATGAAATGACGACTTTAGTTGTTTTTAAAATTAGTTTTAAAGCAATAAGGTTTTGTTTGTAAAACCTATCAAATTTGAGGGGATAATTGTAAATTTTTGTTTAATAATAATTCTTATTAATATTATTTTAAAATATGTACATTTGTATAAATAAAACACAATGCAAACTTTATAAATAAGCACTTAACAATCACCAGAGAGCAAACCAAAGTGCTGTACATTAAAATGAGTTCACAACACGACACAAGACTTATAAAACATATTTAAAATTAGGGGGAAAAAACGTATATTTAAGATATAGCTAACTGCTATTTAAAATAATAAAAATAAAATAAAAAATCAAGTGTCAAAGGCCAAGGGAAAAAAAAAAAAGTTTTTGTTTGTTTTGAGATGAGATTAGAATAAAGACAATGAGGGAGCCTGCCTAATGTAAAGAAGCAGAGTATTCCATAGTCTGGGAGCAGCCACAGCAAAGGCTCGGCCTCCTCTGAGCTTACGCTTAGCATTAGGCACTCTAAGAAGCAGCTGATGTAAGAGAGCGAGAAGTTACGTAGGTGTGTAGCAGTTGTGATATAAATGAAGGCGCTGACCCACTCATAGATTTAAAAGCAATTCAAAATAAAATGTGCTGTACAGGCAGCCAGTGAAGCGGGGATAAAATAGGATCCCTGTCAGAAGACGTGTTGCACCAACTGAAACCAAGCCAAAGACTACCTACTTATACCAACATAAAAAAAATTTAAAAATAAAAATTTATATATATATATATATATATATATATATATATATATATATATATATATATATATATATATATATATATATATATATATATATAATTTTTTTTTGATAAAATATATAATGGAATAACTCATTTAATAACTGCTATTATTAAATATTTTTTAAATAAAATATTTAATAGTAGTACTTATTAAATGAATCATAACCGAAATTGTATAATAAATATAATAGTAATTAGAATAACTAAAATAATAATTTTAAATATATTTTCATATTACATTATACATTATTGCATATTGAATAATAACACTAATAACAAAATTCAATAATAATAATAACAACAACAGTAATAAGGATACATATTATTATTATTAGTAACAGAAGTAGTAGTATTTGTGGGGATATTTGCTGTGTATCCAATGGTAATATATAAAATATTGTTATCATTATTATTAATAATATTATAGTAGATGTACATTTTTATAAATAAAATGTTTATTAATAGTTATAATTTACAACACATTTTAATTTGCATAACTACAAAAAATGCTATTAAATATTTTATAAATAAAATATTTATTAATAGTAGTTATTAAATGAATGAAAATACAAAATGTACAATAAATATTATAATTTATTAATTATAAGAATAACTATAATAATACATATTGTCATTATCTTTTTATATTCAAATTATATGTTTATATTAATATCAACAGCAATAATACATATTAGTTATTAGTAGTAGTGTACATACAATTGAAGAATTATTAACTCCCTGAATTATTAAATGAATTAACCCTATCATTAACCCAGTTTATTTTCTCCCCAATTTCTGTTTAAAGGACACATTTCTAAACCTAAGAGTTTTAATAACCTAAATTCTACTGATTTATTTATCTTTGCTATGATATGAGTACAAAATATTTGACTAGATATTTTTAAAGACACTTCTATACAGCTATAAGTGACATTTAAAGGCTTAACTAGGTTAATTAGGTTAACTAGACAGGTTAGGGTATAGGCAAGTTATTGTATAATGATAGTTTGTTCTGTAGACCATCGAAAGAAAAAATAGCTTAAAGGGGCTAATAATTTTGTCCTTAAAATGTTTTTTTTTTTTTTTAATTAAAAGCTTTATTCTTGCCAAAATAAAACAAATAAGACTTTCTCCAGAAGAAAAAACATATTATCAGACATACTGTGAAAATGTTCTTGCTCTGTTAAACTTCATTTAGGAAATATTAAAATAATAAAGAGGGGGGGTTGGGGGGGGGCTGATAATTCTGACTTCAACTGTATACATATAACAAAAAATACATTATAATATACAATATTGTTCAGAACATTTAAATAAAAAAATTTAACAGTCATTGAAATATTTCCATTGAAAAGAGAAAGATAAACATCAACACTAAATTAATTCAGTAAAACTAAGGGAAATGTCGCAAAATATGTTCTATTTATTTGAGGTTCAAACAGCTTGACGTTTTTTGAGTAATAAAACATTAGGTGAATGATTTTCCTGCACTCCTAAAGCACTGAAGCCTGTGATGAAACACAGCAGAACACAAACACAAAATGAACCACAAAGAGCTGCTTGATCCAGGTAATGTAAGGTTAACTAAACCAATTACATATGCTGATAATATGCTCATAACCATCTGCTGAAAATCATCCACACGAGCAGCACTAATATCAATAATCACTGCAGCTTCTTCAGTCAAGACACTGCATGCTGAAGAGGATAGAAATTAGCTAATAGTTATCACCATATTTTCGCCAGTTAATTGATTATATTAGGAAGTTGCAAATATTTTCGTATTACAAGCTATCTAAAATGGTTTTTAAATATGCAACTGAGCTGTTACTTTATTAAAGGTGCCACAGAATGAAAATATGCATAAACCTAGACATAGTTGAAAAATTAAAGTTCATGAAGATTACAAGCCTCAAATATACGACATAAATCATTGTTTACTCGTTATCATGTAAACCTTGCTAGTGTAAAACACCAGTGGTTCTGTGAGAGTGAAACAAGCAGCGAAGAGCCATCAGCATGCAAAATGCAGGATATACAGATATTCTATTGCCACCACAAAAAGACATAAGGTCTGTTTAAACTGATCTCTTTTTATTTTAACATGTATATTGTGACATTTGCCGCATATATTTGGAATGAAGGAACAAACACACACAGACAGCTAAACGTAAGTATATAAAGTACGTTAATGTAAATCACTCAGTTCTTCTGAGACTTTTATTAAAATAAAATACGTAAACTCATTTGTTTATGTACATGTTGACATACTGCTTTTATATGAATTAAAACCATTGTAAATACATCTCTGTTGGTCTCTTTTGTCAGGTATAATTAGAATTTAGTCTGCATTTCAACCACAACAAATTTCAGGAGCAAAAAAAGGTTACTAAGATATCTCACTTCTAACACTTCGTGTTAGTTTGCGCACATCAGCCACTGTAACAAGCTGCGGAGCGTCAGAGTGGAGATCATTATTATTTGAAAATCATCTTAAATATGGTGAAACAGATTTGTTTTTACTTCCTTTATTTACATATTAGAGCCAAATATTTTATTTATCACTTCATAATGCATGAATAGCCAGAAAATAAAAATTGTAAAATAAGAAATTGTGAATAATCAAGCAAATAATACATGAACAAATCACTGTGTAAAAACTTCCTAATATTAGAAGTACACGACCTGATAAAAGTCTTGTTGCCTATCCAAGTTTTAGGAACAGCAAATGATAACTTGACTTCTAGTTGATCATTTGGTATCAGAAGTGGCTATTATGGAAGGCAAAGGCCTCTAGATTATGCTTATTTTACCAAAATAAAATATGATCATTCCTTGATTTTTCACTTATTAATAAAGTCATCTGAATGGCAAAGAAAGTGTTCTTGCAGGACTCCCAGAGTTCATGAAGATTCTTTGGATTCATCTTCAATGCCTCCTTCATCCTACCCCAGACATGCTTAATAATGTTTATGTCTGGTGACTTGGCTGGCCAATCCTGGAGCACCTTGACCTTCTTTGCTTTTAGAAACTGAAAGAAACTACTGAAGAATTTGCCCTCTCCTGTGGTTTCTAATGTAATGTAATGGGCAGCACAAAAGACTTAATATCTCAGGCTGTTGTTGTTGCCATCTACTCTGAAGATCTCTCGCACTCCCCCATACTGAATGTAACTCCAAACCATGATCTTGGGTCCATGCGGGTTCCAGTAGGTCTTCTGCAGTATTTGTGATCATTGGGATACAGTTCAACAGATGATTCATTGGAAAAATCTACAGTCTGCAACTTTTCCAAATGAAGTTGAGTTACTATTTGTTGCTCTTCAACAACTGGCATCGATGACAAGACTTTTGTCTGGTAGCGTAGTTTGCTGAACTGCCAAAAACTCCAAAAGTGAAGATTTATGACTTAATACAGATTTTTTTTTTCCTTTGACAAAACAGGCTTTACATATATGTACTACAATCAAAATATATACACACATTCATAACATGCGACAAAAGAATAAATGAAAAGTGTGTTTCTGTTTCGGATGTTTTTTTGAATATCAGACTAAGAACAACACTTCATGAAAAGCCAAAAATAAAATACATAAAAAAATAATAATAAAATCTGAAAAAAAATAACAGGTGCATAAAAAAAAGAAGTGGACTTCCCCTGTTGAACATGAAAATGATTTTTCATATAAAACAAGCTTTATTTGTGTTGTCTTTTGTTCTGCTTGTCTCTGTTGGGATGCATCTTTTCTTCCCAGCTGATATGGCGAATACTCCGAAAGTTTAGCGGCTGTAAATTAACAAGTGTCATCTCCATATTCACACTGGCTAAGTGCTTTTATGTTTATGTAAAGTTGCTGCAGTATTAATATTTCATGTTGATGCGTTGTCTCTTTTTTTTCTCCCCCTCCTCACTTCTCTCAATCTCCCCAAACAATCCGTTAAACAGTCTTCATTTCTGAAGAATCAAAGAAAGCAAAATGCCACTCAGACTCAGGAGATCGTGAGCCGTTACCCAGTGGGCAAATAAGAACAGATGAAACAAAAGGCTGCACACGGGAATTCACTTTAGATTTCTGATTTCAATTTAAATGTGTATTTAAAAACTCAAACGCATATTAAACCGTGAACATTTTGAACCTTTTTTTTAAACAACAAAATATGAAATCTATACATTTATTTAATTTTAAAATGTACCTCTCTCACAGTCATGCTATAAATGCTATTTATATTATATATTCGCATAAAAATGGCAAAATGACACTTAAATTATACAAACTGTATATTAATAACATATTAACTACATTTGAAATGTTTCCATTATTAATGTAACAAACAAACAAATTTAACAAGTTTTTTTTAAGTACATCTATTCCAGTTATCGTCGAAGTTTAAACTTTAGATTTTAAAGATATGCATTATTATTATCATTACTGATACCCCTATGTGATAACCATATCAATAATCATCATTTATTATTTTTCTGTATATATTTATAAAATACAAATTCTAATAATAATATCTTTATTCGTAGCAATGCAAGCTACCAGGTACAACAACAATAAAATTAAGTAATGCTTTATTGTATTTAAATGTTTAGAGTAAACAAATGCTTACAAAATAATTGCAAAAATTATTATTAGGTCTCATTACTAAACATTAGTTAATGCTACTGTATTAATACTGTACTAATGTTAGTTAAAAATAAAACTGAATATATTATTTATTAATTGACTTTAATGAGTATTTATTTTGTATTAACTAAGATTTATAAATGATTTTTTGGTTTTCACCATGAGGTTAGTCAAATTAACTTATGGTAACAAATAGGGCCTTATTGTACAGTGTTAGGTAAACACAGACATAATAAATAATCAGAGAATTTTCAAATTAATATAATGTGCATTTCGTAGACCAGATTAAAAAGTGAGAATGTTAATATTGTATATGCATGTATAAATATCTGATTAAGTTGTCAAGCAAATGGTGTGACGCTGTGATGAACAGCACTGAATACAGCAATCTGAATAATTTTATAGTTGCGGAGACTTTTATTTTAGTATGTTGACGTTCTTCCAACTGTAATGGAATATTAAGTAGGGGCAGGGCTTTCTTTTTGGCATCATTGTCTAGAAGCAAACGATAAGAGGGTTTTTTAAATAATAAAACGCCTGAAGATTGAAAAAAATTATAATAATTTGTAATCTTCAGTCGATTATCTTGAAACACTGTAAAAAACGCTGGGTTCCACACAATCTCTTCATGGTGTCCCAACACAAATCAATTAAGTTATCTAAATAGTTTTCACAATTTTAAGTTGATTAAACATACCGCAATTAAGTTGTCCCCAGCTCATGTGTTTTAGCTAATTTCAAATACATAGTTTAAACAAGCACCAAAAGTAGCATATTGAGTAAAAGATTAAGGGTCCTATCATGCACCTGGCGCAAGACGTTGTTGACCCAACGTGTTGCTATTTTCAGTCCAGTGCAACCTTAAGTTTTACACCACTTTGTGGACTCATGGGTGTTCCGGTCTAGAAAAGAGGTGTGTTAAGGCGCATTGTTGGCGTGCTGCTATTTTGAGGAACTAAAATAGACTGTGCAATAGACGAGCTGAAAGCAGGTTTAAAGTCCAGCACAGAGCGCGTTCGTTGTGCGCCTGGCTTACACATTGTTTAAAACACCCAGGATGTACAGCACTACACAAATATCTTTACAAATGAAAAAGAATTAAAGGATTAAAAGATTACAAAAACTATTATTTTCTACATAAATACAAAAACCACTGCCTCCATGCCTCATCTCAGGGGGCTTTTTTTTAGTTTATTTATGACTTTATTCAAAACTTGCATGTGTATACAACACCGTTTCCTTATACACAAAAGAGAGAAAGAGAAAGTGAAAGTAAAGACAGATTGGAGGAGGCTTATTCTTTATCCTCGCACTGCAGATGGTCTGTTTGACTGTTTTCAAGTTAATAAAGCGTTTCGTTTTTACACTTACAAAGTCTGCCATGTAAACAGCAAATGCGCCATGGTGCAACACAACTGACTCTTAAAGGGATTGGGAGATGAGACTCTTATTGGTTTGTGCTCAAAACACAACTATAACTCATATAGAGAACAATTACAACCCTGTTAGACCATGATTCGCAGCTCAGAGTGTATTTTTCCATCTCTAAAATAGTAAAAGTGGATTCGGACACGGCCTTAATGCTTTTGCGCCCTGCGCTTTAGACTTTGCACCTAGAATGTTAAAATAGAGCCCAATCTGTTTACCTAAAGAATAACAATGTGTTCTGGTAAATTCTATTTTCACACATATTTTAAAAGTATTTCTAAAAGTTTAAATAAAAAATTTAAATATCGAAAGACAAATTTTAATGTTAATTTTACCCTTCACAAAACACTTAAATTACAAGCCAATGGACGGGTGCATAAAAGATGCTGTATTATTGTATAGGACATGAAACACCTATACCACAGTTTGGTCATTGCAAATATTTTAATACATATTATTAAAAATAATAAAAATAATACATAATATATATGAACCAGCGACCTTTCTGTGAGGTGACAGTGTTAACCACTGAGCCACAGTGTGTTGAGCCACCCTAATGTTTATTTATCTATTTTAATTATTATTTTACAAAAAAAGCTAGTTACAGTGCAGTTTGTCAATATCCAAATCTTCCCTTAGCCAATATCGGTTTCTATTGATCCTCATTTAAAGACAATAGCAGTGCCAAAGTAAAGGAACCAGTAATCGATGTCTCCTCTTAATTAGCTTGTGTCCCATGATCCGCGTTAACGAGATGTGAGCGGGGGGCATCAGAGAGGGGCTCGGCGCCTCTACAGGTGACAAACCGATTTGGCAGTGACATTTTTTAGTGTAAAGTCATCCAGCCTATGATCTGATCAAAGCCCGAGTCCCCCATCGGGTCCAATTATAAGCGCGGTGGCGCATTGTGGATGAGGTATGTTGAGTTATGATATTCATAATCTATGCAGAGAGGCCTTTCCACTATAGGTCTTCTCCCCATAGCTGTGATCTTTTCAATTTACATCAAGCGCGGATGAAAGTGCGGCGGAGGGCAAACACGGGGCCTCATTAAATGCCGCTGCATGGACTCGCCGACAGGGTTTGAAGTGTGTGGAGTAAAGAGCACGGGGTCAGAGGTCGCCCTGAAAACACATCTCCATTTAACTCAGCAGCTGGAGATGATCATTAGCAGGTGCATCACTGTCTGCCGCTCTGAGGGATGAGACCGTGACTGGAGATCTGTTATTATACAGGCCTGGTTGAACTGAGCGGTGCAACACAATGCCGCCAACAGAGATCAGCTGCTTATGGTCAGGGAGTTTTAAGTTATTGACATAGACAAGCTGCGGACAGGAGATATACGCAGAGTCTTATTCTAATGCATGTAGGTTACATGTTGCTTTACGAGATTGTGACGTGAGAACTGATCCGCCTGACTGAGATTTTAACCCATAAAAAAACTGTGTGCATATATATCTATCTATATATATTTATTTTCAGATAATGACTTTTGGTCAGAAAAGCTAATATTTTCATCAACAAAATATTGATTGTTTTTTTTTTACTCTTTTGAAGTGGGTATTTTGTTTTCTAAAAATGAATATAAATGTGGTATAACACGTCTGGGTCCAGTCAGACCAACTGCGAGGTGTGTTAAAGCCAAGTGGCAACCTCCTGCTCTCCCTCGGGAAGCCGATACGGAAGTAACTAAAACTGCAATTCATTGACTGGCCTTTGGGGGCTGGCTCCAGAAAATCCAGATGTTCACTGACTGCAGAGCTAAATTGGCCAAATTTTCAGCTGATAAAAAGATGTTTACAGCCTGGTACAAACAATGGTTGTGGTGAAAACAGCTAATATTACCCTTCATGACAACTGTAAAGGGAGTAAATTTTTCATGACTCATCCATTTCATTTTTATTAAGTTATATTAAGTCTGCATAATTAAGAGCGCGGCCACTTGAGTGATGACTAAGACTCGCTGCTCGTTGTGTCGTCACCTCAGCTGATTCCGGCTGATTAGCCGCTGAAACTCGGCATATACATGGTATTTTTGTTTTGTTTTATGTGGCTTTACACAGTCAATTGCCTTATGACAATTATCAGAGGATATGGTATGCTGTGTGCACTTAATTATGCTCACAAACTGTTCAAATGGCCTCCTTTTCCCAGGTAAGTGAAATTATATACCTATATATATCATATGTATAAATGCATTTGTTTTATTTAAGATCATTTATAATTTATATCTTTCTTTAGACCTGAAATGCACTTAACAGTCTGAGAGATTGATTAACTGTAAGCTATAAAACAGTCATCTGAAATGATGTAATACAGTTTTATGCCTGGATTTCATAAATAACCTTGCATTTAAGACTATATTTGAAGTGTTTTAAATTAATTAACATTTTCCTCCTGTAGAAAAAACATAATACGAACAATGCTTAGTAGCTCAGTGTATTTTAACAGTGGTTTTAAAAGACTAAACACTTTATAGATATAGTACACAACCAATCAAATGTGGTCAGAACACAAATGAGTCGCAGGTAATGAAGTTAAGCGTTTCTCACAAAAAAAGCCTGTCTAAGCAAAATGCTAAAAAAATCCCAAGAAAAATAAATCAACTAAACTAAAAAAGGACTTAAATTTATTTAAAAAAGAAAATCAGCGAAGCAGTGGCCCAGTAGGTAGTGCTGTCGCCTCACAGCAAGAAGGTTGCTGGTTCGAGCCTCGGCTCAGTTGGCGTTTCTGTGTGGAGTTTGCATGTTCTCCCTGCCTTTGCGTGGGTTTCCTTCGGGTGCTCCGATTTCCCCCACAGTCCAAAGACATGCAGTACAGGTGAATTGGGTAGGCTAAATTATCTGTAGTGTATAAGTGTGTGTGTTAATGTGTGTGTGGATGTTTCCCAGAGATGGGTTGCGGCTGGAAGGGCATCCGCTGCGCAAAAGCTTGCTGGATAAGTTGGCAGTTCATTCAGCTGTGGCGATCCCGGATTAATAAAGGGACTAAGCCGAAAAGAAAGTGAATGATTGAATGAAAGAAAAAAGAAAATCAAGTCATCCACAGAACACAACCACTAGAAATTCGCTCACGGTACCTCAGTAACTCACTCGCTGACTTGGTAAACAAGAACCGGTTTGGAGTCTGGCCTCCTCTTTTATAGGCCAGGCTCTGCCCCCTATTTAGAGCAACCATGAACAGGGAGGAAAAAAAATTACAAAAGTTTGCTGCCCACATTTCCATTTACAATTTCATATTTTCATTAATGTTACTTTTTTAATCAAAACACAAAAATATCATATATCCACAATCAAAATATTAATATAAAACTTCTATTTGTCAGGACAGACAGATATGTGACACCCCTGCAAGTGATATTTTATAGACAGACGGACGGACAGACGGACAGACGGACAGACGGACAGACAGACAGACAGACATTGCAATTTGTATTTGTTTTCATATAAAGTATAAATTTGAGATTTATTTAGTGTTATTGTCTATTTTATTCTCTAAAAGTCTAATAACATTTATAAAAAAAAAGAAAGAAACTATTTTTAATTTTTATTTTTTTAGAAAATGACAATTAGTCAAAAAATATAATATCAGTTGTTTTGATGGAATATTAGGGTTACTGAATGAAATATTGATTATTTTTCATTGTTAACTTTTTAATTAATATACTGGTGTCTGAAAACATTTCATTTCTTTGTTATTTTACGCAAAAAAGGCTTTAAATGACATTTGTATTTTATATTTAAAAGAAATGTTATTAGTTGCCAGAACAAAACTAAACTATAAATAAAACATTATAAATCATAAATCCAGACAAACTGAGATTTTCAAAAAGCTTTTAATTTTTTCCATAGCTGTACATTATTTGCAAAGAGTAATAGAAATAAATGGTTTCAAAGATATATTTTACAGTATTGCTTAAATGTAAATAAAACCAAAATGACCAACTAAGTCAAATGTAAATAAATCAGGGCTTATTTGGTATGTTTTTAAGGTAAAGTGTTATTATTCTCCAACATTTAGTCCAAACAAACAGAAAAAAAACATCAACTTAATTTTTATTTTTATTTTCAGAAATTGAAAATTGGTCAGAAAAACTAATAATTTTAGTTATTTTTATAGAATAATATGGTTATTAAATGAAATATTGATTGTATTTTTTTCTTATGAAATTAAAACATTGACATTGTGTTTTCTAAAAATGAATATAAATAAACATATTTGAAAACATTTAACTTCTTTTCTTTTTTACGCAAAAAAAGCCTCTAAATGACAACATTTTTATTTTATAATGGAAAAAAAGAAAAAAAGTCAAACTAAAAGTTTTTCACAAAAACCAGTATAAACCATAAATCCAGAGAAACTGGGCATTTTTTCCAAATCTGTATGTTATTATCAAAAAGTAATAAAAAATGTATCACCTAAAAATTATTTCGCAGTGTAGCTTAAATGTCAATAAAACCATAAAATGACTAAGTCAAATGTGTAAAAAAGTTAGTTTACTGGGCTTAGTTGGTGTGTTTTTGAGTAAAGTGTTAATGTTTGTATTATTCTCTAAAATCTAAAGACACTTACTCCAAACAAACAAAAAACATCAACTTTATTGCATTTTTTATTTTCAGAAAATGACAATTGGTCAAAAAAACTATAATATTTTCAGTTGATTTGATAAAATATTAGGGTTATTGAACAAAATATTAATTGTTTTGTTTAATCATCAACTCGTCTGAAGTTAAAATATTGGTATTGTGTTTTCTAAAAATGAACAAACATATTTGAAATCATTGCACCTTTTTGTTATTTTAAGCAAAAAAGGCTCTAAATTACAACATTTGTATTTTACATTTAAAAAAATGTTATAAGTGGCAAGTATAAAAAAAAAAAACACTATAAATTCAGGGCATTTTCAAAAGCTCTTAATTTTTTTCCATAGCTGTATATTATTTTCAAAGAGTAATAAAAATAAATGACCTAAAAAATAGTTTTACAGTGTTGTTTTAATGTCAATAAAATCATGAAATGACCAGCTAAGTCAAATGTGTAAAGAAATCAGTTTACATTGTGACCCTTTTGGAGTCTGACTGAAAGACTTTTTTTTAAAGACAGAGGGAAAAATACATTTTGTTAAGGATTCTGTCCAGGGATGGAAAGCCGTTGGGAGGCAATTAGAGGACTACAAAGAAAAAAGAAATAGATATGAAAATCTTCTGCTTTCTTTTGATGTGCACTAGGCAGAAAAGTAAATGTACACGCAGCCTGAATTCACATCCTCTTAGAAAAACACAAAGACAAAGAGCATTGCAACCAAAACACAGACACAACACAGGTCACTGTATTTACCTTTAATGAAATTTAATTACATTAGAAAATTAATGCAATGTTTTATCAAAAACATGTATCTAAGCTGTAAGAAGATTCAGCGCAAAATTCAAGTCAATGTTTTAGTCTTAGTGTATAAAATATTGTTAAGATAAATTAATACAAATGCAGATATAAATATTTAAAATACATGAAAGCAAACTAAAGATTCCTGGAAAAAAAAGCAGGTTTATGTAAAACAAAATTTTTAAAAATTAAATTAAATTAAAATATAAAAAAATTTAAAAATAAATAATGCAGATATTTACTTGCATCATACACATTAAAATGCATCAATCTATGAATGAATAAAATAAAAATAAAGTAAATAAATAAACAAGTTTATAAAGTCCATTTTGATTAGATTTTTTCTTCAATAAAATATATTTTAAACTATATAACAATACACCTAAAATATAACTAATTTTTAAATTTGAAAATATCTAAATATGAACCAAAAGGAAAATGAAACAGCAATACAAATGACCACTCAAAAAGTGCTCACTAGTTAGCATTCACAATGCAAATTACTCCATCAATCACTGCCACTTCATATGCTAACATAAGCACGCAGAATATGAGAGTTATTAGATATTGGCTATGTAAAAACATATATCGCAAGTTTGCAAAAAATTAGTTAATTAAAGCCTCTCAAAAAAGTATATCTCAATTTTTCAAGAGTTTAGATGTGAAAAGCTTTAGGCCCTTTCTGAGATTTTTTTTCTTTAATAATTGTTCTTTAATTTTTTTTTTTTTTTTTTTGCTTCACAATGAGGCATTTTTTAAACTAAGTCGCTTGTTCTGATTGAGTATGATTTTGTGTGTTTGAGGTCTATAAGTGGACCACAAATGATACCAATATACAGTCACAATGTGCTGTAATACTGCTGAAAAAGATGCTATGTTTACATCCATGTTTAATATAAGATGGTCAGAGAGTGAGTCATCTTTCATAAATCATTAAAATATTAGCGCCTGAGATACAGCGAGTCCAGACACTATGTTATTTAATGTGTGATTTGACTAAACAGGTTGTCATAAACAGCTACTGAATTGAAACGAGTAGAGGACTGGACCCGGAAACAGTGTTACACAAGTCACAACTAAAAAAAGCAAATAAGTTTTCTTTCAAATTCAAGTGAACCTCAGATGGTGTTTTACTTCTGAACTCTTATGTCAGTTTGACAATTTGCTCCTCTAAAAGACCAAAAAAAAAAAAAAATAATAATAATAATAATAATAATAAATAAATAAATAAATAAATAAATGAATAAATAAATAAATAAATATATAAAACATTCAGGCTGTTCTGGCCTATTGTTTTGGCTACGAAAGCATGGTAGCAGGCTTTTGGATGCATTTAACACTATCTCAATTGTTACTCATTCTTCTTGTTAGATTTTATACATAACCATCAAAAAGACAAACATATGAAGTAAGATACAATTTATGCAAAACACAACTCAAAAAGAGTTTTCTTTCAGCATACTGCTGGCCCATTTACCACTCCCTTATGACCTCTATAATAGATATAAATTGATAGAAAAAAAAAATTAAATGAATTTTTTTTAAATAAATAAAGCAATAAAGAAAAAAGGAAACAAAAACTAAAAGCAAAACAAAAATAAATAAACTAAATGAAATAAAACTGAACAAAACAAAAAAAAAATAAACAAAACACTAAACAAAACAAAAACGAAAATGAACTAAATACAATATAAAACAAAACAACAAAAACACAAAATTAAAAATGAAATGAAACAAATAAAGAAACAAAACAAAAAATTTAACTAAACGAAAAAACTACATAAAAAATAAAAGTAACAAATAAATAAATAAAAACAAAAAATAACTAACAACAAACAAAAAATAAAAAAACAAAACAAAAAAATTTAACTAAACGAAACAAAACCAAAATGAGACAAAAAATATTAAAAAAAAATACAACAATGAAAAATACAAAAAATAAAAAATAAAACGAAATAACAAAAAATATTAAACAAAAAAAATTAAACAAAACCAAACATTTATTCATTCATTTTCTTGTCTGCTTAGTCCCTTTATTAATCCGGGGTCGCCACAGCGGAATAAACTGCCAACTTATCCAGCAAGGTTTTTACGCAGCGGATGGCCTTGCAGCCACAACCCATCTCTGGGAAACATCCACACATACGTTCACACACACACTCATACACTACGGACAATTTAGCCTACCCAATTCACCTGTACCACATGTCTTTGGACTGTGGGGGAAACCGGAGCACCCGGAGAAAACCCACGCGAACGCAGAAAGAACATGCAAACTCAACACAGAAACACCAACTGAGCCGAGGTTCGAACCAGCGACCTTCTTGTTGTGAGACGACAGCACTACCTACTGCGCCACTGCCTCGCCCAAAACCAAACAAAAAATAAAAAAACAAAATAAAACAACAAAAACATAAAACAACAACAAAAAACTAAATGAAACAAAAAAGAAACAAAACAAAAAAATACTAAATGAAACAAAAAATGAAACAAAAAAATAAAAAAACAAAATGAAACAAAAAACTAACCAAAACAAATAATAAAAAAACAAAATGAAACAAAAAACTAACCAAAACAAAATAAAAAATTAAAAAAAACTAATAAAAACAAAAAAAATTAAAAACAAAACAAAACAATACACAGAAAAAAACAAAAACAAAAAATAAAATAACAAACGAAACAAAGAATTTAAAAACAAAACAAAAAATAAAACAAAACAAAAACAAAATATCTAATTCCGAAAAGAGAATTTCAACTACAAAAATATATAAAGTGGTCAAAATTGTTTGACCCTCTACCTTTTTTTCAGCGTGCTGCTGTCCCATTCACAATACTTGATAATGACCTTACACTTATGACCTCTACAATTACCAAATAGATTTGGTAAATTGATCAAAACAAAAACACAAACAAGTAAAAATTTAAACAAAACATGCAACTTCAACAATGACTATGACACATGTACAGTTATTGTTTATCAGCAGACCAACAACTCATTCAATCCAGAAATGAGGCCCTGTCCCACATAAAAAAAAAACCCAACACAAGAGGCTCCAGAATGGATTTGATCCAGTCATTGTGCAAACAGAGCGAGCTCCGAAACACGCCACGTTCCCCCTTTCCCCAAACAGTAATTGTTTGGTGTGTCAGCTGATGTTCTGCTTGTTTTTGTTTTCTCTCGAATCCCAATTAAACAGCATCTCAGAGGAGGCGCGCGGATATTGCGCTTCTCTCTGATTAATTTGTTAACCTTCATTTGGTAGCTTAATATACACGAGGTGGGTGTGCAAACTTGCATTTTCGCTGTTGATTGAGAACGTAAGCGATCAAACGCAGGAAGCACAAATATAAGTTGCGCGGAAGAGACGGGGAAAGGGAACGACACTGGAAAAGTAAACAATGGAGCTGGCGGAGCTCGAACAAAAGTAATAAAGTCAAAAGGAATATTTTATCAAAAAGAGTCTCAGGATTGATTCAGGACCTGCGAACAGAGAAGAAAACGCTTCCAAATAACACAGCGGAGCTCTTTTGCTAGCACAATGGAGTTATAATTTGCTATTTTTGGATGGTTTTAATGACTGCACAAGTAAACAGCCCATCTCCTGCTACCAAATCCAATTATAATTGAATAAAAAAAAATTAAATAAATAAGCAACAGTTTCACGATGTTTAAAGAGGAGGAAACGCGTTTATTTGTGAGAGAGCAAACTCTGCTTTTAACATAATTTCTTTTCTGTTGCTTTAGCGAACTCAGCCACCAATCATTAAAATCTTCTAAATATTCAGCGCTTGATGGCGTGATAAAAACTTGAGGAACAAACGCTTTCTAAAAACAAAAGCATTTTTTTTTTAAATATGTAGCATCAAAAAGTCAAGTTCTACTCACTCCTTAACACAATGGTAACTTTTCCACACGTTGTTCAATAAAATAAGTGTTTTAATGTACTTCGAACCCTTGTGTGACACTTTCAAAAACGGTAATGATTAAAACCGACAATCCGTGGACTTTATCAAACGAAGATGAATCACGTTAGTATAAAAAAGGGATTTTTTTTTTTTTAATATGTTGGATCAAACAGGCAAGTGATACTCTTGTGTTGAGTTTTACACATACAAATAAGCACTTAAATGTGTTTTGAACTGTTGTGTGACACTTTCAAAAAGTGAAGTGATTAAACCTGACAATCCGTGGGCTTTCCAATACAAAGCGAAATAAAGTTAGCATGAAAAGATTTTTTATATTAGGTTGGATCAGAAAGTCACGTTAAGAAATGACATTTGAAACTTTTTTTTAACTTGCACAAAATTAAAAAAACAGCCTCTCATCTGATACTTTCTAAAAATGTAGTGATTAAAATAGACAATACGTGGAGTTTCTTAAATGATGCAAAACAAAGTTAGTATAAAAAGACACTTTTAAAATGAGGGATCAGAAAGTCATTTATACTCAATTCAGACTGACATTTGCAATGCTATGATTGAAGTTAATAAGGAATTTTTTTTTTCCAAAACACAATTTGTGGACTTTCTGTAAAAAAGTTAGCATAACGAGAAGTATTTTAATATGCAGGATGAAATACTCATATTATAATGCATTCTGTTTAGGCATTGTTAGCTTTTTCATAGTTGTTTTATTTACCTTATTCTTGGAGTAGGAGTGGGCACAGCCATTGTAATCTTTTTGGCTCAAGACTTCCGGTCTCATTCACTTGCATTGTTTTTTAGACGTTTAAAACAGCTCATTATGCTGCTTGATGTTGCAAATTGTTGTTTTCTTGTCATATACAGTTGAAATCAGAATTATTAGCAGCATAAAATATATCCTTTCATGTTTCATTAATCAAAGTCACTTGTTCAGAGAGCGACATTTGTCGAACTCTCAATCGACACATTAAAAAAAACTGCAACAATGCCTTACACTTTCTTAAAAATTCAATATATACATATTTTATGCATCTGGTTTCACAAAGTCACATTATACTCACTTTAGAGTGTGATGACAACTTTATCACACATTAAGAATGGGTTTTAAATTATTTCAAACCCTAGTGAGACACTTTCAAAAAGATGATTAATCTTAAAGCCAATCAATGCAAATCAAAATGTGCATTCAGGCTGTATTTAAACCCTTGTTTTACAAAGTTTTTGTTTTAAAAAAGCAGTGACTGTGGACTAACTAAATCAATGCTAGAAAAAAACAGACAAAACAAAGAAAACAAAAAAAAAAAAATACAAACAAAACAAAAACCAAACATAAAAAAGTAATAACAAAACAGAAAAAAAACAGGCAAAAAATAAAACAAACAAAACTAAAACTAAAAACAAACAAAATAAACAAAACAAAAATTTTAAACAAACAAAAAAACAAAAACAAAATTAACAAAACAAAACAAAAAATAAAAAACAAACAAAACAAAAAAACAAAATTAAATGAAACAAAAATAAAAACAAACATAACAAAAAATGAAAACAAACAAAACAAAAAATAAAAACAAAATGAAATGAAACAAAAATAAAAACAAACATAACCAAAATTTAAAACAAACAAAAATAAAAAAAATAAACAAAACAAAACAAAAAATAAAAAACAAACAATACAAAAAATAAAAACAAAATAAAATGAAACAAAAAAACAAAAAAATAAAAACAAACAAATAAATTAAAAACAAACAAAACAAAAAAATAAAAACAAACAAATACATTTAAAACAAACAAAACAAAAATATATTTAAAAAACTTAAAATCAAAACAAAAAAATAAAATAAAAATAAAAAACAAAATGAAGCAAAAATAAAAACCAAACCAAAACAAAAGGATAAAAACGAAAGAAAAAAAGAGAGTGACTGTGACTAACTAAATCAACTAAACAAAGTTAGCAAAAAAAATGTTACTCTCAGAGTCTGATGACATTTGTAACTTCACACATTGTACATAATAACCATCTCAATGAATCTCAAACCCTCGTGTGACATAAAAAAAAAACAACAACAGTGATTAAAACCGACAATCTTTCAACCTCGTCCCATCTGATGTTTCCAATAAAAGAGCATGTTTGAAATCCCTCCCGAACGATCGCCACATCCTCTCTGAGCTGCGCCAATTATTATCTCCATTTGTAAAATCCCTAGGATTGTTTGCAGTGCAATCGCTACTGGCGTGGTAGCATTTCTAATAGTCAATAAATCTAAAATATTATGTGTGAAATTGGGAAAAACTGCCATTAAGTGACAGACAGCGGAGAGCGCAGCATAGGGTCCCCCGTCTGAAAAAAGCGCAGGTAATTCAGCACAACTGTCACCCCTGACCCGTCTGAAAGCAGGACTAGTGGTCAGACAAGCTTAATAATAAAGTCCACATGGTGAAGAAAAAAAAAAAAAACGTCAAGCACTTAATTACATGCATCTCAAACTGTTCGGCTTCAATTAATGAAAGACTTAAAGGGAAAAAAGAGGGTCAGTTCTATTAAATCTTGCTTAATAGATCTAAAATGTGTTGATTTATTTGTATTTATTTATTTAACTGGAAGCTAGAGTGCATTTGAATGCATTAATTGATTCGATTAAATACATTCGAGGCATGTGACAGACAATTTAAGAGGAAAAGCGTGGAGAGGAAAAAAAAAAAGAAAAGCTTTTGCTCAATTTAAAGCGATTCCCTGAGTTATGAATTTTAATATCCCCAAAGGTATGCAAACCAGAGGGAGAGAGAAATGAATTTTTCTGTGGTGATAAATATATTATTGTAGGTGACATTTACATTCAGGTGGGGTAATTTAACATGATATGCAGAATCCGCTCTATCATTAGTCAATGAAAAATTGCAAGAGAGGATCAAAGCAAACATGGAGCTGCCACTTAATTTATCACGCTATGAAGACAAAGAGGTTTTTTCTTTCCCCTCCGTCAGTTCCAAAAGACCCGACTCCTTTCTTTTTTTTTTTTCTTCTTTGCTTTCGGTTTGCAATTTAATTTACAAATGGGATGCCAGTGCTGAGATGGCATAACAGAACAGGCTGGCTTTTTCTGCTTGGACAGACAGCAGCGGGATCCACCGAGTCATATATGAGTGTTAAAACACACCCCCCGGCGGGATGGAAAAAAATACATGTTTCTTTATGTTCAAAAGGACAGATGACAGATGCGTTTGTGACCCCGGTGCTGGATGCACTTCCTGTTGCACTGACCGCACCACCTAAACATTAATTAAAGAGAGAAGGCGCTGGCAGGTGGCAGAAAAGCAGGATCTAATAATTGGCCCCCTTCTTCTGTGCGCCTTCAGAAAATGCAGGACTTCTAGCGCGATGTGCCACTGGGCAGGCAAAAAGGAAGAGAAAAAAAAGATGAAAAAAAGAGAAAGAGAGAGAGAGAGAGAGATGAAGGCTGGAGTTGGAAATGGCCGGCGAACTGCGACGGGTGTTTAACGTCACAGGGCAAGTTTGCAGAGATGTTTTTTTAGGGGGATTCTTCTGTTAATGATGAGAGGACAGAGGTGCGCTGTGTTCTTCGGACCAGAGAAAGACTGTTTGTTCAAATGTGAAGGAAGGCGAAAGAGATGGAGAAAATGAGGCAAAACGGCAATCACATTTCTGTTGGTGTGTGCATGTGTGTGTGTGTGTGTGTGTGTGTGCGTGTGCATGCTTGTCCGATACATTTGATCAAGCAAAAAAAAAGAAAGAAAAGAAAACAGAACAGAAATGGAAATGTGTGTGTACTCTTCAAAACTGTGAAATTAGGAGAAACTTTCTTAACAATAATGATTAAAAATCTGTATTTTTGTTATATTATATTATATTATATTATATTATATTATATTATATTATATTATATTATATTATTACATTAAATTACATTACATTGAATAACTTTATGACGTTACATTATATTATATTATATTTTATTATATTATATTATATATTACATTATTACATTACATTTTATTATATTACATTATAACAATATATTATATTATAATATATTATATTATATTGTAATATAATATAACATTACATTACATAGAATTACATTAAATTATATTTTATCACATACCACATTAAATTACATTATAATACTAATACAATTATTTTATCTTACATTATATCACATTACATTACAATACATTATATTATATTATATTACATTACGGTATATTACATTACATTTTATTAAATTATTTCACATTACAGTATATTACATTATTACATTGCATTATATTACATTACACTACACTACATCAAATTAAATTATATTCAATTATATTCCATTATATTAAATTATATTCCATTATATTACATCATATTACATTGCATTACAATACATTTCATGACATTATATAACATTATATTATATTACATCACATTATATTATGTTACATTATACTATATTATATTATATTATATTATATTATATTATATTATATTATATTATATTATATTATATTATATTATATTATATTATATTACATCACATTATATTTCATAATATACACATTCACAGACATTTAGAGATGAAGGGATGTCTTAATTCCTTTAGTGAAATACATATTGCTTTTCATAAAACAAAGTAAGTTAGTAAGCTTTAGAATTGGTGTGTAAAATTTGTAGAAAAATTTGGGTTAATTATAAACAATAGATGACTGTGGTGTATCCGCTATAATTTGAGTTCTCAAAAAGGACAAAAAATATGGAATTATGGGTGACCTGTCCTTTGGGAAAAATTAAACTAATGCATAAAATAACAATACTTTTTTCAATTTTTTGGTAAAAATGTATGTCCTTAAATAGTGTTCTTAAAAATAAAAACACAATATGTTGCTTATATTATTTGTTTGTTTGATATTACATCTCACAAAATTTTACATTCCCCTTTCAGACACTTTCAGAGCAGATTTGAATTGACAAATACACACTATTTCATTTCTAAACTACTGTAGTATTTAGTCTGTAGTTATTCCATTTATATATAAACAATAGAAATCTAAAGCAAGTTCTCATTACTAGGTAAATTCTTATCTTATCTTATCTTACCTTATCTTATATTATACATTATTTTATACATTATATTATATCATATACACAGTGCATTTAAAATCCTACGTTTATAGATTATAATTATCAGAACAGTAGAAGTCCAGGGTCAATCCTCCTTTGGATTTCTAGGTGTGTATGTGTCTGCGTCATTTATGGACACTCACCACATCACTAGGCAGGTTGTGCAGGTCATCTGTGGGGCTTTCCAGGGTGTTTGTGTCCACGTTCAGAATGACCACATCCTCCAGGGATCTGCTCTTTACTCTCTGGAAACGCAACACACTTTGTTACACTGCGGCCTCCTTATTCCTATTTCCGCATTTAAATAACCTCCAACTGAGACGAAGTTAACAATAACATAAAGCTAAAACACATGAGAAACGTTTTTATTATTAAATTCCTCTCGCATTTTTCAAAACCTCCACATAAAAACTCAATCAGGCAAAGATTTATTCAGCAAATGCATAAATCAAAGATATTAATTATTAAACATACAAGTTATTGAGTCCTGATTTCTGCATAACAAGTGAAAACATACATGGAGTAATATCTTTTAATTCAATGATTTGTTTTATTTGTTTTAGTGCTACACACACTTTAATTCCAAGATACACCACAGCTAATCAAATGCAAAAGCACTCAGGCACGCTGAATGTATCAGGTTTGTGCTTCCACACAATGGTAGTCACGGTAGTGGCGACAAATCCAATAATTATTCCTCCAGTGCAGGTGGGGGAAACAGCCAAGTGTGTAAAAAATTTCTGGTTTGTCATTTTTGACAGTCGCTGCTACGGCGGCCCGTGTGCTGATTTGGTCTAATTACGTGCAGCCGGATTGGGGAGGGAAGCGAGGGGGGGGGGTCGGGACTGTCAGCGGGCGAACGTGTGATAAACACCAGCACCGGCGCGACTGTCAGCGCTATCAGATCTGCGCGCAAAGCTATAGGTCTACCTCCAACCAACATGCCATTTCTCAATAACCGAACGCACTGTCTCTTTGTTTCTGCGCCGCTTCTCCAGCTCTTTCATTCCTCATGGGCGCCCGGGAGATGAAAAGCAAAAAAAAAAAAAAAAAAAAAAAAAACAATGTGTCAGTTTTTCTAGGTTTCCCTATGTTGGCTCACCAATGATGCATCAAGGTAGATAGGTGATATTAGCATCTCAGGGTTTTAAATGACCCGATGTAAACAAAAAAAAAAACATACATAAATAAAGAATGATGCTTTATGCAATATTGAAAAGCAGCGTCTGATCAAACTTCACGTCAAACCCTTTAAAGTTGTTTGACAGCAGGTTTAAGTGACATACCTCTAAAAGGCTGAGATGAACTCCGACCAAATATGGCATGGGTGCACTGGAAAGAGAGAGAGAGGAAAAAAGACACACGTTAGTCATTATCCAGATCCATAGCATTGTAAAAACAGAAATGCACAGCTGATGATGTAAACAAAGAAATAACCAGAACACAACAATTTTGAAGCGAATAGCAACAAACGAGGATCTCCCTAAATGCATCAGGAGCTGAACTTTAATAGCGTCCGTGTCCGTTTCCCGGAACGACTGCTTTTCGTTGGTGAAGGTGATTAGTGTAATTGGCGAGCGTCACTTTTGAGTCTCGGACGAGGCAGGGCCGTGTAATTAGATAGGTTTGGGTAGCCGCTACAGTGCCCGCTCAATCAGGTTATGTGGCTAATAAGCTACAGTCTCCCTCGCTGCGTCTGTTAAGGCCATGGATTTAACTGACATGCAGGCACGCAGACACGCACGGGGTGAGCCCTGTCACGTCATTGTTGTCCGTGAGTGTAACTTTGTTATGACAGCCTAATTCCCATCATTTCTAATAGCGTTCATTATGAGCGATGCATAGCCTTATAATATGATAATGCTCCTTTTTTGTGTGTGGTGGTGGTATAATTAGATTGCTGAGATATGATAAATCCTCAAGGATGTCTGTGCTAGAGAGGAAAACGGTGGTACTCTTAAAGCTGGATTTTTATCAGCGTTGTATTATTCGACCACAAATATTTTCTGAAGAGCTCTAGTGTCAAGCATGACAGCACAAGTCCGTCAATTTAAGGGTATAGGGTGTTCTGGTAGCTATAGAGCAGGGTTGTGAGTTAAGAATGTGGTCACGCTTTTAGCCCACAGTCGGCATACGGAAATCAGTCTGCCTCTCAAGCCGTATGTTTCTAATGGGTTAAAAAAAAGAAATAAAAAAGGAGCATTGCATGCTGGACTTGGCGTGGTGGCATTAGTGCTAATAAATCATATCCTTTGTAAACCTTTTGAGATTTCAGACAGGGTGAAAGATGTTCATAAGGATGAGGGGTATTTCAGAAGGTTTTGTTGCTTAAAGAAATAGTTGAGATCGCTGTCCTTTACTTACCTTTCACTAGTACAAAACCTATTTGAGTTTCTTTTTCAGTTGAACATACATAAAATAAGTTGCTTTGAAAAACGCCGGTTGCTTGTACCTATTGACTTCCATAGTTATTACGGAAGTCAATAGATACCATCAACCAGTGTTGTTCAAAATACCTTCTTTTGTGTTAAACAGCAAAACGACACTCATAAAGGTTTAAAACCACATGAGGGACAGTAAATGGTGAGTTAATTCCTTTAAGGACTGATTTATTGAACAAGCTAATTTGAAGACTGTGAGTACATTGAGAAAAATACACTAAGGTTTACTTTACTTTGAGTGCAGATGCCAACGATATCAAAATGATCTCTGTTAATCTCTGCAAAATTGAAAAAAAATACTGTATTATGCATGCCAGGCCAGTAGGTGGCAATGTCATTATGAAATTGCGCACATACCGTTCTGTAGTCCGCCATTGTGGTTTTATCAAGTATGCATGCATATTTTCAGATGGCATACCTCACTCAAGTATCAACGATGCCAACCTTTAGGCTGGGTTCACACCAGAGCCTAAGTACCAAATCACTTGCTCTAGTTTCCTCAAAGGATGTTTTTCCACTGACACAAATTTTTTTACTTGCAGAGAAGAAGCGATTAGGCTTGCACGATACTGGAATCCAATACCAATCGATACAGATATTTTAAACTTATTTATTTTTTCCATATACTGCTGACTTTTGAGCGATACTAATCGCGTCCTTAAACAGCAGTGATTTGCCGTTGTGTTCACGTGCTCAACAGAAAGGATTGTATTTTGTCATGAAGCTCATCATTTCAGGTACAGATACAGGGACACTGGAGGATTTTAAAGCCGGGATTCATCAGCTGATCGCTCATATTTCAGCTTATAGACAAATTAGCTAACCGACAGGATTTGAAACGTTTCAGTGTCCCTGTTTCTGTGGTTACACTCAGTAAACAGCGGTAAGTTTGATAAACTATTGACGACCAGACACAGTCATTTCTGTTGAGCACTTGAACACAATGGCAAATCAGCGCTCAGTAGCGCTCAAATGTTAGCAGGAAATTGACGTTTTTAAAAACTTCAGTATTGATTGGTACTGAATTCCAGTATCATGACAACCCTAGAAGCGATTAAGGCAAATTCTGCATGTGCATGGCAAACTGATTACGCATTAAGGCTGATTTATACTTCTGCATCAAGCGCACACATATGCTCCGGTGCAGCCTTCGCAATGTCGCATAGCCCTCCCTGTGGATGACAACGACGCTGACACGCACCTTTCAAAAAACGTAACTATTCGTCACAACGACCCATAGAGAAAGCTCTGTGATAAGTCGGCTGGGTAGCTGTGACAAGTGTGGGCGGTGCTGAGAGTGCAAGCCTTATAGAACGAGTGTTTACCACTGTCAAGTCCTGTAAAGAAGCTTCATATGGAAACTTTTGTTTTGTGTTTACCTTATGATTAAAGTTTTTGCACGTCCGCCGATTCCAGCCTCTAAATGAGTGAGTTTTAGCTACTTGTACATTCAGGTAGCATTAAAATAAAAATAAACACACCCGCAAAGAAACTTGACACAGAGGAACATGAAAACCTACTGCCAGCTAGCATTACGAAAGTGTTATTGCAGAGCAGCACAAACAGCATGCAGAAGTATAAATACATGGCTATGTGCAAGGCAGGCAGCGTGGATCACTCGCTGATCACTCGACACAGAAGTATAAACCTGCCTTTACACGTCATTCATGCTGTGCAGCAATAATTTGCCTCTATTCATGCGTTTGCATTGTCTTTGTATGCAATTTATTCATGCAAATTCTTCATTTTGTGTTTGATGTGAAAATAGCATTACACAAAAATCCCACTTTTTTTTTGTTGAAAAAGAGTCGATAATTATATTGTTTTCAAATACTTGCCCTTGCAAACTAATATTTGAGTTTTCATGCCCTTAAAACTATTGTTATAGCCAAAACATATACAAAAATTGGCCATATTGAGTTAAAAACTGTGTTGTGGCAATGCACCTTTAGTTGATTACAAAACTATCTTTATTGCATGCTCTTTATTAAATATGGTCCTTAAAAGATAAGGATCGACACAAAACGTAGTGATGTCACTTTCCAATTAAATCACTTGATTTTTTAAAACTTCTATAGATTAATTTTCAAAAATTGTGCCTAAAGCATAAAATATCAGAAAGCAGCAAAGCTTAAGCTTATACAAATGTGATATTTATTGTACAGGTAAGTACAGCAGGGTGCGAATTACAGGGGGGTCTAGCGGGGGTCTAACCCCCCTTGATCACCCGTAAAGGACATCAAAACAAGGTATATGAGGGATCGGCGCTTTAATAGTTAAGAAATAGTTTGGTCTTATCTGTATCTTAAATAATATTAATAATTAAAATAATAGATGGCTTCATATATTTGACCACCCCTGTAATGGTTCATACCATTGTGAATACATGTTTGCAACACAAATATGAATTCATCGGTTTGAAACCAGCAAATATAGAGCCCCAACAGACAGCGTAAGTGTTCACAAAACATGTTTCTTTAAAAATGGTGTTTGTGGGTGTCTGTATATCTAGACGCAAAGTTTGTATTTTATTATAAACTGGCACGCACATAGAAATTAAACAGTAAAATAAAAAATATGTGCATTTTTAATGGCCATCCATTAATAGGTGCAGGAAAGCAAACCTGTCATCATTTATTAATTTAATTTATTAATTTAATATTACAAATATCATAAAGAACCTCTCAATATCTCTCAAAAAACTAAAAACATAAGTTTGGTTAAAAGATTAGATCTAAATCAATTAAACATGTAAATTTGGTTCACTGAGGCATACTACTAAGCATAACAGACCAACATTATAACAATATACCCCCCCCCCCACCTTTAATGTATAATTCTCACCCTCAAGTACAGTATGTGCATGTGGGGATGAAAGCAGTTCTTACCAGCAGTAATCCAGCAGGTGAGGAGGAAGTACAGGGATGAAGATGTGCTGCCAGTGCATAGGGTAGAGCATGGCGGTGGACCCATGCACGCATGCAGTTAACTACGAAAAAAAAACACAAGTGAGCTCCTTCATAAGACACCGTTTTACGTGTTCTGCTTAAGGGGATTGCGTTTATTGTAGACCAAGGGAGCAGGCAACATTAGATAGTTATTCTTTTTATCTCAACATCACAAGCCGATTAAACATGCGCTTTTGTTTTCTGCTTTTCTGATGTTAACAGCGCAAGTTCAAACTCAAAATTGGGGCATCAATCGAGGGTCTAAAAATACACCAAAGCACAAGGTGTCAAATGTGTCGAATGTGTCAAATGTGTCTCCAACAAAATTAATGATGCTTTATTACTGTTTTACACACACACACAGTAAATAATTCGAGTCTATGAGATGCGAACGCTTAATTACATCGCTGGTGTGGATGTTTAATGAGTGAAACACCCAAGTGACCCCTCACCACACCCCGATTCCCCCTCATGGCTACCTAGCAGTTGTAATGACCTGTGTGGCACACGCGCACACGCCGGCGCTTCCTCATCTTCCAGATTAAAATAACATGATTAAATATGGAAAAAGAACAGAGGTCTGAAGGCTCCTCTGGGACTTCATTAGGGCAAATTGCCAAAGAATGAAACATGAGTTAGCCAAGAGAGACTGTGAGCTGTTGGAATACCACAGGGAGAAGGGGCTGGAAGAGGGGTCTTGACAATTGGAGCTTCCAGTAATGTGCGAACCATGGCTTGGAAGTATCAAGAGACCCCCCCTGCTCACTGACACACACAATATCACAATTGACCACTGAAACCAACCAAGCTTGACCACGGCGCATCAGCTAGCTTCAAAGAGAGAAGCTTAAATTCTGAATCCCATCTGTATTGTGTATACACCCATGTGCGAGGAATAAGGTCGCTTTGGTGGTGTTGTTGTTGAGTTTTGTGACACTGTGGTCAAATTCAAGTGTTCTGGATGAGACGTGACCTATCGAGTCACAAAATAGCGCAGTGCTAATTAACAGTAATTTAATGGCGTGCATTATAACATATGCAAATTTGTTGTGCCGTTCTCTGAAAAGAACGAAAAGCTTTAGTTGTGACAGATCTAATTTTGTCCGGCCAATTTAGAAGAAAGAAAATGAATATTTATGGCATTTCTCACCAACTGAAGTTTGGTTGATATCAAAGCTTTGAGACCCGTTCTGTTCGAGATTTTTTTTCTCAAGGTCCTATAAATGAATCATGCTGAGAGGTCATCGCACTGCAAAGAAACACTTTTCTTTGACTGTGCGAACAGACTGCCGTCTAGTTTCTTAGAGGGGAACCTTTGCGTACCATGTAGAGATGGGTAAGAAAGCCTAATGGCGCATTCCAATTAATTCAACAATGTCCACAGAAAAAGCCCAATTGGCTTGATTTATTCTTGACTTGAAAGTGAAGTCTTTTCAAAGGCGAGGGCACGAAAAAGGAGGTGGCGAAACCTAGATAAACATTAAAAGGTGGAATTCAAAAACAAATTAACTCTTGATATTTTTCCCACATAAGTTGTTTTGCTCACAACTGAGGGACTCATCCCGATCCTGCAAAAAAAGAAATCAGCCATGACCTCCTTTCTGTGACAATTAAAGAGAAAGTTCAGAATAACTGTATCGTTGCCATTGAATCTCCAGTTGTACCCGCAATGCACTGTTGGAAAGCTGCAGCTAATAAAATATTTGGCGGTCTTATGAATAATTAATGAAGAAATGCCAAATGAAAAGAAAGCCAAATGGCCACAAAAGGCAAGGTATGCTTGATATTCCTTTGAATGAAGGAGTCATTCGCAGTAACAAATGCTGGATTACAGCTTGTTTGGATGCGGGGCTGGATCCTGCCGAGACCAGTGAGCTACCACCGCCGTTAGCAGTAATGAGCGTGCTGGGGACGTGTTAAGTGGGGGTCTTCTCTATGGAGACCAACCATAGAGCATATTATACAAAAGCATCCAAGCATTGGAAACATAATAGACAAAAAAAAAAGCCATTCTAAAGAATCCCAAAGAACACGACACAGCCCTACAACAATTATGTAGCAGCATTTCTTTTCCTAAATAAATACAGGGATATTTATTAGGGATTTCCCATTCAGGTTTTTTTGCCCTTGAGTCATTTAATTTTGAGTATCTACCGATACCAAAACCCGATACGATACTTCTATAATACATTAAAAAAGAATAAGGAAGATTGAAGAAACAGATCCAGGATGTTCCTTATTTTTTATTCAATTCACCTTATTTTAACATTCAACAACCCTGTTAACACACCGAGCACTTTTTTGAGGTAGCTTGAACAATCAAGTAATAAATAACATTAATTGTTCACTTTTAGACTTTAGTGTAACAGTAAATTACAAAAAAAAAACTAATATAAAAACAAACAGCACCTTGACTTAAAATACCCGGCAGGCAATTCCAAGTTTACATATCTCACAGTTTTCTATCGCAAAGTTGTTGTCATCAAAGTTCTCATCAAATTTATATTACCTCCAGACCGCAGACATACTCGCACTCTCCGCTTCTGTGTTCCAGTTTGCTGGCATTTAACCATTAGCGTCTCTGCAATAAAGCGATGTCAAGCTGCTTGCGTTGCTGTTTCAGTGTGAAGTCAGGAAAGTGGTCTAACTCTGTACCATTGCATAATTATAGATGTGTTGAACAATAATGAGGATGGATGGATGGATGGATGGATGGATGGATGGATGGATGGATGGATGGATGGATGGATGGATGGATGGATGGATGGATGGATGGATGGATGGATGGATGGATGGATGGATGGATGGATGGATGGATGGATGGATGGATACATACATACATACATACATACATACATACATACATACATACATACATACATACATACATACATACATACATACATACATACATACATACATACATACATACATACATACATACATAGATACATACATAGATACATACATAGATACATACATACATATCCAAGTCCTAATCGAGAGGTTATATCTAATTCTGATCGAATTTGAAACTGCGTGATCGGGCCCGATTTACGATCATGTCATGGGATCTGGACATCACTAATATTTATATTTTTTCTAGAAAAATAAATTCCTAAAATAAAACGTTATATAAAACAATAAATTAGTAGTGACTAGAAATAATAATACTAATACCCTAATCATATATATCTGACAGATTATTGCTAATCATCTCATTATTTTTTGGTCAAAAACAGAATTTCGTCTCCGCATGTCATTTCCAAACTTGATACTGGACTGCAGTCATTCAGTTAATACCTCTACCTTCAATTTCTGTAAACAATCAGCACATGTCTTCGAAAAAACATTTCAGTTTTGAATGGTAATGTACAGTAAAAAAGAAATCTTTGATAACAAAAAGAAATTGATTGAGATTTTTACAAACTCATTAAATGGCTGTCGTTAAAAAAAGCCTTAAGTTGAATGATTCTAACAAGATCTGCAACACAATTTCTGCTGCTGAACCAGCATGCTAGAAGCCCTGATAGAAATAGACCTGCAAATTTCTCTTGAGAGGAAAGGAAAAAGAAGGATCTTGCCATCTTGGTTCAGTAAACTTCCCCCAATCAGGTGACAGTCACAGAAGTCTCACTTCACAATCAAACCACATTCACACTCATCTCTAGGAGTACATTTGTACCATTTTGCCTTGCTGAGATATACTCTACAGATGAAGTATAAAGATATGCTTTGTAACACCTTTCCAGTGAACCCTGTCTATGTAAACAAGTTGACGAACATATTCCCTACATCTAGGGAGAAGCTGGGGTTCAAAAATATCCATGGCAACTTCTCCAAGAATAGACAAAGACCAAAAAAAAAAGGTCCCGTTCTTTGATAAGCACAACAAAGCTCACAGTGGAATCTGTGATTGGGGCAGACTGGAGACTAGAGGTGCGATTCCCCCTGACAAGGGTGACAGCACCGCAGTCTGCGCTGACTCCTGCTACCTGCGAGACTTCTCTCCCCTGGCCCTCTCCTTGTTTCCCAATTACCAAGCCTCGCTCTCCCCTCCTGTTGACAAACGCACGGCTCTGAGCAGGGCGCCGACACAGGTGTATCGCTAACAAGGAGGTGGCATTAAAAAAAAGGAAAGGTAGAGGTAGGGCGCAGGGCGCAAAACACCACTAATCCAACTCCCACTGCAACACACAAAGAAGAGAACAGGAAGTGCCGGAGGAAGATAAAATGTCTATTAAAGGTGTGGTAAGAGAGATGCTTGAAGAAGGAACGGAAATAAGACGGCATTGCTGAGTAGAGCACGAACAAAAAAAAAAAACGAGAAGTGTGAGGCCGAAAGGAACCTCAGTGGCTAGCACCACAGGCCAAGACGGGATCGGGTCTTGTTAGCATACCACTGACAGCATGATGAGAAGGCGGCTGTCAAGACTCGGGGCCGGCCGAGGGGGTCTCGCAGATGAAACGCACCAGGGCCTCCCAGTTGACTAGTTAGAGGGATCCTGATGCAGCACAATTATACTGGCATATGACAAGACTGCATGGGCGGCTGCCTCCTGGAGCCTGCGACACGCTTTTAAAACAGTGGTACTCCTTACCTCTGGTCACAAAACAGCAATAAGTCAACTGATGCATTGTTGTTAGATCATGATTTATTCCTTTGCTTTCCAATACAGGCAAGTGTGCGGCCATGTTCTGCTAGACTGACACAGCAGGTTCACTGGGGGCCCGGACACTCAGGGTCCGCTGCCAGCATGCATAATGGATTCATTCTCTCTTTCTTTATCCCTCACTGTAGAAACGGCAGCAGTAGGCTCACCACACCCTGACCACCGTCACATGCCCTATCGGATCTCAATTCAGGAACTTGGCCATATGTCTCCGCTTGTGCCTACGAATGTTTTCGCTAAATTGGCCATATGTGTCTTCTGTACTAACTCCCAACACTCTCGAGAAGAAGACGGATGGTTTTGAGATCTGAAATGATGAAAGTCTTCACTGAGGTGGAACCTTAATATCACTAGTCTTCGTAGTAACTCTTTTGGCATATTACTTCCATAAACTCAAGGTCACTCGCGCTCCTATCCTGCGAAACAGTAAATCAAGTTATGAGATAGTAAAAAAAAAACAATTTACCCAAGAGACTAATGATTTGCACATTCTAACCCCCTGTGTCAGTGAGCACACGGAATGAAGGCGGCAGCCCGGAGGAGTGAAATACTCCACGGATAGGGTCATTCTGACAGCCTCCTCCGGAGCCAAAGGGTCCAAGGGGAGCCCCTCGGTTCCGGCACTGTCGGCGAGCGCACCGCAGATGCTCAAGGGGGAATAGGAGAAAGATAGGGAGCGAATGACATCACTCGCCGCTTTTCCACCAACTGTCGTGAAAGTTTGGACCATCGTCCGCCCCCGTGCGATAAGCGCCCACTCCCTTTTTCAGGCAAGAAGAGCCAGAAAGAAAATATGTGGAAGAGTCAGGGATCCAATAAGTGATAATTTAAAGCTTACAGACTTACAGCCCTGAGAAATCCCCCCCCCCCCCCCCAAAAAAAGCCAAAAACAGCGAGAGCTGAATCAGTGTACAGTATCTTTTTGGAGATGGTTAGAATGTATCTGTATTTTCTCCCTGCCATTCAGCTATTGAGAGACAGGCCATCTAAGTTCCTTATTTATTGTGATGTACATCATTCCATCAGCTAGATGCGAGGAACACATCCATACATATCAGCAAATGAAGATGACTCTGCATCTCCCACCAGTGAGAAAGTTTTCAAGCCTTGATTAAAAGTCCATCACGCATCATGTCATCATCACAACACAATTACGTTCAAAAGTAGTTCTATTTTCATTCATAGTATAAACACAACATATGTTGATATTTAAAGTAACAAGAAAGTTGTCGGTCTGATGTGTAAATGAAAATGACAGCAGAAACTCACAGTGCTAAGCTTGCTTGAGGTAATGATGATGCGTCGCTCATGCAGCATGCTGGCGTAAAGGTGCAACATGTTGTTCACATCCACTGCTACGAAGTACTCGGTTAAATTTCTCTAGGGGGAAAAAACATAATTAATTTAAAAGAAATGAGAAATTCTGACACCACATTCTAAAATATTTGAATTTGTTTAGCTTGTGTCGTGTTTTGTTTTGCTTTATGTTTTGTTTTGCTTTATGTACCTGATTTGTTTCCATTTTGAGCTGTCTTTGTTTGGCATGTTTGTATTGTGCAGTTATTTTGTTTAAAGCTTATATCATGTTTTGCTTCTGATTTTGCTAAAGCCCCATTTAGATTTCATGATTTTTTCAGCACGATTTGCTTGACGTGTCGAGGGAGTTAGTGAATGATGCTATGCAGTGTTACATCTAGGATTTTTTCCAGCTGTGGTGGCAGGCCTTTTACACAGATCTTCCAACCACCTATGGCGTAATTTCATCGACCAATGTCGTGAGCACAGTATTACAAGTTGAGATCGCATTCGTGTAATACAAGCAAGCAAATCTCTTTGCTTGCGCACTGATTTTTCTTTGTTTGTGCACAATACAACTTGCACTCCCTCAAATATACGCTACTCAAGCTCAGATTTTTTTGGTGCGCTCTCAAATAAACTCTGCTGAAGTCCTATTTAGTGTGTTTATGTAACAAGTAAGTCTCCAACATTTATTAGATTTGCTAGGAATATTTATGAATGTATCCAAAAGACCTACTGTACAAAAGGGCATTGATGTGTCCTGAGGTGAAAGTGAAAAGGCCATAAACTCCAGCAAGATAAAGTAATTTTATGCAGAACCAGACCTTTATCAATAAATAGGGGTATAATTATGGAAACAGTGCTCATCATAACTGAAAGCTTTGTTGTGTTTGCTAGCCTCATGCATCGGGCAGCTCTGTCAGTCAGTCAGTCAGTCAGTCAGCATGTAACCTTAACCTCCTAGAGCTTAGTGGCCACATACGTGGACAGCACAATTTTGCTCTTAAGTGGTTAAAACCTCTTAAGGCCCAGGGTGTTTTTTACGTGCATTATTTATTTCTCTTTGCTATTTAGGCTTATTGGAATCTAATTAGAATAAAACCTAAGTATCATCTTTTAAGACTAAGTACTTTTAGAGAAAAATTATGTCCATATATGTGGACTCGTGATACGAATTTACATAAAACACTTTTTTCCTGACTGTTTTTAATGCATATACGTATAACATATAAACAATTTTTTCAACATATCTTGATTATTAGAGAGTAAAAACAACCCATTTTTTGCCCATTTTGGACAGTTAAAAATAGTGTTTGGGGAATTTCACATGTTGCAAAACAGTTGCATGACACTGTATGCCTGTAAAGAAAAAAAAAAGAAAACATTTAAAGTATTTTAAATAGACAACTGCTACAGAAATGTTTCACTCTGTTAAAATTTACTTACATTTTAATAGGTTTTGGTGCGATTATAACCAGCTATAAAAAAACAAAACAATAACAACTGCAGGTTTTGAATGGAAAGCTATAATGCAGCCGTGGCGGGAATGAATTTTGCTGTGGTGCCCCGCCATGGAAGAATGAATGTAGTGGAAATGATGCCATGTCTGTGACACTTCATGACATCATTACAGAAAGTCTAGCTTGTTTAATCCCCCCCCTCCCCCGCCGTCTATTACAAGTTCTTAAGACCACATTTAACATGGTAAAATTAAAAAGAAAGGACTGCTTCTATCAATTGGAAGAAAGCTTAGTGGAGTTATGGCAAGAATATGCCTGTATGATGTGTCTACCATTACAGAATAAAAAGATAAATGTTGGTGATCGATAGCAGAGGCACGTCTGCAGCCTGATGGAATACCGATGTTACTGGAATAACCATGTAAACAAACACATCAGACAATTAAAAGGATGAACAGCAGTGTGTGTATAAACTATCCTGTCAGAAAATGCGACAAAAATCGTATGTTGTTGACGGTAATACAGTAGTTTGATTAAGGTGTTTATATGTTTGAGTTCGGAGAGCAGCATTTACAGTGGCAACTCAGTCCATAATATTGTAGCGATAATACTGTAAACTTTGTAACTAAATCATTTTAACCAAGGTATGTCTTCAAAAGTCACAGAGTACTGCTGACGATATTAACTAACTTTGCTATCTGAATAAACATAAACAAAGAACATTGATCGCACACTTACTAATTCCATAGAGACGATCAATGCGAACTGCAACAGCGTCTTTTATTAAAAGATGACGAGCGATTTTACCATTTCCAGATGCGAAAAGCTCTCGGGTAAAAAAATTTCCTTGCAAACATATTTTTGACGCGTGTTAGCAGACCACTGTAATCCACACATGTGTATCCACATGTGAGCTGTACTCTCTCGGGGGAAATGGAAACAAAACCTTCATTGTGGCACATTTATAAACACTGATGACCCATGTCTCAGAACAATTCTTCTTCTTCTACTTGTTTGAATTACGGATGGCAACACAACATGGCGTCTCTCTAAACACTGTAACAGCTAAAAGGAGTTTTCAAAGTTATATCATGCATATTACTGAAGTTGCATCACAATAGAGCACTCTGATTGGTTCGAAGCAAGTCTTTCTCATTAATTAATAAACAAATGTGCTGAAAACTCTATTACATCACATTGTACTGGCCAGTACTAACAGCAAATCTCCACGCTGGGATTTACACAATGATCTCATCGTTGTGATATAGCTTCAAACTTTCTTTTAAAACCGGAAGAACGAATTAGATCTAAACAATCCTAAAATATCTGTGTCCTTTTGGAAAATCTACATATGCAACGTCAAAGAAATCTTGGACACTTAACCCTCATCTGATACTACGGATGACAACTTAATGTAAATTATCTAACAGCTTGGTCTAAACTATAGTTATTCTGTGTTTCCTGATGTGCGTATAATGGGGTGGGGGGATGGGGAATATATATGGGGTTATATCTGTTAAAAGTATTTTGTTATCTGATTGTAAAAATTGTATATTCTCACTTTCGGAAATAAAAAAACTAAATTACAAAAAAAATATATATATATCTGTGTCCTTTTAACAACGTGGGACATCTATATGTTTGTCAACATCTCAAGAAAAGTGTTTTGGTGTTTAGTGACCCGTTAAAAGAGACAATTATAGTTTATAATGCGGGTTCTTGATAACAGCATGTACGTCCAAGACGCCACGTGACGATTGATCGTGAAGCAATGTGTAGTCTGGCATTTTTGTTACCCACAACACGTCAAGATTTTCTCTAAACAAATCTGACACAGTGACATTGTGTAATCTGAAGCAGGGTTTTACAGTAGCTGAAGCTTGTTTCATGTTTTCCATTTGATTCATCTTTTGTTTTGTTTCATGTTTTGTTTTATATTTTGCATCACATTCTGTTTACAATCTCGTTTTTATAGTGCAATAGCATTCATACATTACACGTGGCTTAAATATCAAGGCCCTTGTATTTGACCTGTAACTAGGTTAAGCATACTCACGCTTTCAGGTATGGTGGGTAGTCCGTTAATATCAGGAGCTACGAAGTATGAATGCTGTGGAAAACAGACAAGAAAAGAAGAAAAGGTCAACATTGTGCAACCTTTACGATATTTAGTGCTTTTAGCTTCTCTAACCAACTGTCTGTTCCACCACAAATAAATAATCCGCAATCGGCCTGAACTGTGTCTGTGCTTGTTAACATCATACATACAGACAACAGATATGGATACACCAAGTCAACAAACGCCGATCCCCTGTGGACACTACCGGAGGAGGCTCCCCGCCTCGGAGAGAAAGTCTTTATTAAGGTACAAAAGCCAACTGCTCTGTTCTGACAGTATCAGAGGGGTCTGCCAGGCGTACGTTTGAACAGGCGAGCAAGTTTAATGTCTGGATCAAAGGGGCTCCGAAGCAAAGATCCCACGCTGCCTGCTAACTTTAGCACTTTTGTTTGCCTGTGTGGCGCGCTCTGCTCTTTCCCAAGGCTGGGCCGCAATTCGTCGTGCGTAAAGAGTACCCATCTGTTGCTCAACACATAGGTTCAACTTTGGCAGCCTTCGCATATGTTCCTCAAACAAACGCAAGCGCAACTAGCATCCTCTAATACTTGCTTTAAAATATTCATCTTCAATTCTATAATCACATGACTAGAGCAATCAAACCAAGTGCTGCGCAATGTCAAAAGCAAAGCAATCTCTATGTGTGTGTCCACTTTTGCTATAATCGTATGAACGTAAACAGTTTAAGATATCAATAAGGCAGATTGACCGAGTTCTCCTCTTCATGTGCTGACATGTGTTTATTTTCCCATACCGAGCAGCTGACTGCCCTCCGTGTCATGGACAGCAGTTCCAGCTGGCCATGGCCAACGCTTTGCAGCCGTGTTTATAAAAATCACACATTATCAGAGCGCTTGTTATCACCGCGCTCTGCCTGCTGCTCCCTGTAGTGCGATCAGAATCCCAGACCCTGAATCCAAAACCCAACACACACACACACACACACACATATATATACACACAACGTCTGATTTAAACATTACTGCCCACACAGCGCTGATGCAAACCTCTCCCTTCACCAAGAGCCTTTTCCCAGAGTCTAAAAACGAACAAACTTTTCATTCTGCCAATCATCTGAATCTTAGAGAAGTAAATCAGAACATGACGGTGATTAGCAAACCCACCACCTGCTGGGAGACGGTCAAGGTAATACCAAGTAATTCCTTTGGATGACCTGATGTGCTTTTAAGTTGTACACCGAGGATAAATTGCAGCAGTTTTAAAAACAGGCAACTAATTATATGGTTTGTTGAGGTGATGTTGCATTGTCACTGTCAAACATGACAAAATGACTATCCGCATTGTTATAATTTAAAATGCAGCAAATAGTTAAACATTTCTTTCTCTTCCATGAAACTTTAGTTATAAAAACTGCTGTTTTTGAGCCAAATCTCAAAACTTTCCTATGGTGTCAAGCATACTAACTTACAGCTCTAATAAATTAAAAATAGAATTGTAAAATCCTTAAAAAATTCCTTTTGATTATATATATATATATATATATATATTTTTTTTTTTTTTTTTTAAGAAAAATGTTAATAGTCCAATTTTTTTTCTTCCAAACAGCGGAGAAATTAAGTATTGAATACAAATGTTTCTTTCATGGAAATATTATTTCTAACGGAGCTGTTAACATGGAATTGATTTTGGTAAAAACCCAAACAATGCAAACAGAAAAAAAAAATCTGAAATATTTGTTGTAATAACAATAAAATAACACATCAATTGCTCAGGTGTGAGTTTTTTCACAGACTTCAACAGAGTGTAAAATCTTGATGGTTTTGTGCATCTCGCCTATCAAATCTGATCTTTATTTTCTATTGGATTCAAGTGAGGGGATTGGCTGGGCCATTCTACAGCTTGATTTTCTTTCTCTGAAAGAATTTGAGGGTTTCCATGGCTGTGTTTTAAATAATTGTCTTGCTGAAATGTCCACCCTGTGGACCCTGTTCTCATCTTCATTATCCTGGAAATGTAGATGTTGAACTGATTTAGCAAATATTAATTTATGTAGGACAGAGGGTTATTGAATGACAAGAGATTTCAGCTGCTGTCTGGGCTTTCACTGCTTTTTTACACCTTCCTTTTTTTTCATGTGTTCAATACTTTTTTGCTGTGTCATTTCATTTTATTACACATAACTTAATTTGTAAAGTAATGAAAATCACAAGTCAACAGCACCTTTAGAAATGTTTTCTGAGAAAAATCGTGACATGATGAATACTTTTTTTTACCCACTGTATATTACTATATATATATATATATATATATATATATATATATATATATATATATATATATATATATATATATATTTTGTAACTGAACAATGGCATATGCTGTGATATTATATGCAATTCCGCAGAAACCTTTTAATTAGTTGAAGAAGCCTATTCAAGATCATGTGACTAAAGCCCCCTGTAAAGCTCTGAATTTTTCACATATTTCACATTTTTATAACCACTTTAAAACTGTGAAGTTTTGTTGTTCTTTATGTGACCACCCTAAAAATTTCCAACAATTATTGGAAAATAAAAGATTATTCATAATTTTAAATCAAATTTGGATGAAGATAAGTGTCTAACAACAAACATAAATGCCTCTTACGCTATTTGTATTTTGCTGTTCGATATTATACTATTGTTAGGCCTAATTTTCTTTTTTTTTTTGTCAAACCATAGAACATACAGTAAAAAATTAAATTCTTCAGAAAGCATTGAAGTTAGTGAGGCCTTACATTTTCTTAAATTTTCTTAAACCCTAGTTTTTCCACAATTTGTTTTGGGATTTTTTGTGATAAATATTACTGATTTTGTGATGGTAATTCTTAGAAATTAACTATTTCGATGGCTGAACTTGAGGTGAAACGTCATTTTTTAAGAGACACTCAAATACATCATGTGAGCTGCGTAAGCAACATCTAAAAGTCATGCAAAAAAATTCATTGCAAACTGAAATCTAATTTGATTATATGGTTTGGAATTGGATGATTTATGAGATTATTTAACTTTTTATTATTATTTTGCGTTAAATTACAAAAAAATTTGCAACTTTTTGTAAAATTTTCATAGGATTCAGTTATTGCGGAATAGTTAAAAACTAGGGGGTCTGGTTAAGAGGTAGAAAATATACTGTTGGTTGAAGAACACATGGTGTTCACATTGCTTAAGCAATAATTACTGCACTGTTGGTTAATCTCACTTGAAAGCAAATGAATTAAAAAATAACATGATAAAAAAAATCCAATAATAAGCATTCTAGAATTACAGATTGAACATGATATTAAAAGAAACACTGTTTATGCAAAGCTCTTAAGCAGATATTCAAGGGTGCTGTGTTTATTTTATTTATCCACACATTTAAATAAAAAGATGAATGTAGGTTAATAGGCAGATCATCAAGGAGATTTCTTGAGCATAACTGCCTTCTGCTTTAACGTCAAAAAAGAAACATTTGATATCTGAAAAGAGAATACAGCAGTGTGGAAGAGCATAAATCATTTAGCAGGTTTGATTGTTTTCCAGAAAAGAAAAGGGAAAAAACATGACAACAAGACCCAGGATGGGTGATTGCCATATTTGAAAAAAGAAAAGAGTTAGTTTATTTGGCAAAATTGGAAAACGGTCTCCCATGTGATTAGGGCAACGGCTCCAAATTTCAGAACTGACCCATTCTCTCTCTCGTTCTCTTTCTTTTTATCCCTCTCCCTTCAGCACACTCACTCTTCACTCACCAACTGTCTGCTTCCTGGATGCTGCACTACTTGCCCATTGGCAAAATGTAAGTGGTTGCTCTTGCAAAAATATAGGAAAGAATATGGATGGATTAGATAGAGAGATCAGACAGACATGCACATACATAGACAGAGACCGCAAAAAAAAAAATGACAGGTTGCAACAAACTGACAAAAATGAATGGAACGAGGGAGGGATGAAGGGACGGAGGGATAGATGGATTGGTGGATATTTTAAATTGGCAAATCACACAAAAAAAAGTAATTTGTTGGACCTGATTCAAGATCATGTGACTGTAACTCGCTTGTGAAGCTGGTAATTTTTTACATATTTCACTGTTTTCAGAATCACTACAAAATTAAGTTTTATTGTGCAAGAAAGAAAGAAAGAAAGAAAGAAAGAAAGAAAGAAAGAAAGAAAGATATGTTTATGGATGGATGGATGGATGGATGGATGGATGGAAGGATGGATGGATGGATGGAAAAGAAAGTAAGAAAGAAAGAAAGAAAGAAAGAAAGAAAGAAAGAAAGAAAGAAAGAAAGAAAGAAAGAAAGAAAGAAAGAAAGAAAGAAAGAAAGAAAGAAAGAAAAAGAAAACAGACAGACGGTTATAGATGGAAGAATGGATGGATGGATGGATGGATGGATATACAAAGAAAGAAAGAAAAAAATGGAAAAAATAAGAAAAAAGAAAGAAAAAAAAGACAGAAAGAAAGAAAGAAAGAAAGAAAGAAAGAAAGAAAAGTTTATGGATGGATGGATGGATGGATGGACGGACGGACGGACGGAGGGATGGAGGGAGGGAGGGAGGGAGGGGATAGATAGATAGATAGATAGATAGATAGATAGATAGATAGATAGATAGATAGATAGATAGATAGATAGATAGATAGATAGATAGATAGATAGATAGATAGATAGATAGATAGATAGATAGATAGATAGATAGATAGATAGATAGATAGATAGATAGATAGATCTATCTACACACAAGACTGAACAACAGATAGAATGACAGAATGATAAACAACAGACAGACAGGGAACAACACACAAAACAATAGTTACTGCACACAGAAAGATAGACAGACCAAACTGAATAATAGACAAACATATAGACAGGAAGACAGGATGACAGACAGAAAGATAGAACGCTAGTCAGATATACGAATGTATGGCCTGTGAGTGACTGGCGGTAGTTTAAGGCAGCGTTAACCTATCCTTACTGCAGGGTTTGAGGAGTTGCAAAAGTGGCCGTTCTGTTGAACACAGTGCAGACGTCTGTTATCAGAGCGAGAGGCCAGCGCTCCCACTTGTGTTTCTAAACAAGCCCTCAGCTCTCCACAGTACCTACCACACTCAGATTTACTGGCGTATTCGGCTTTGGCACGGGGTGGTTGTGCAGAGTTTCCAGCATGTCATTCAAGTCATCTTCCTGTGAGGACAACAAAGAAAATGAGACCAAATATGAAACACAAACAAGCAAGAGAAAAAAAGAGGAAAAGAGCGCAAACTGCAAAACGATTGAGTGATTTAAAGCACCCGGCGTAAAGTATTCCTACAGCAGTCGACGGAAGAGAAATATATCCGACTGACACACATTTAACGAGCGATCCTGAGGTTAAGAGACGGTAAGCTAGGCTGCGGCAGACGCTTATTATTCTGGGGATGATTTATGGCGAACATTGGCTGTTGGTAATTAACCAAAGGTCCATGCTCAGAGCGGGGCGACTTTAAGAAGCCATTGGAGAGAAGCTTTGCCACAAAACAGGCCTCGGGATTATAACGCTGAGCTTTTACGAGCTTTTATGACAAGAGTGCAATTTACCCTCTCAAACTTGCTGCAGAGGAGCGATGCTGCTGCTGTTCAAATGTTAGCCTGACAACCAACGCTTAGGCACATTTTTAGATTGCCCTTTCCTTGTAAGCAAGTTCCCAGATTAGCTTTGTGGCCCAAGCTGTGTGTGTTTGTACATATGTGTGTGTGCGGGGGTGTGTGAGCCGCTGTCACGAGAGGCCTGGATGCTCACACGCATGGTCAGTAACACAGCCTGAGGAAACACTTCATTTACCCTCGCCATAAACCTTCATCGCTCTTGTCCTTCCTCGTCAGTCAACGCCGCCTCACGCGGAACCGAACGCCAAAAGTCAAGCCAATCATGCTTACTCGCTCACAGAACTCATTTATGCGTACTGGAGTAGGACAGTTTGGAAGGGGGAGGGATTTGTAACATTATGAAAAATAATAAACTAATAAATAGCGTTACGATTAAAACGTAATGGTTTCATGGTTGAAACACTAGTCAAAATAATCTTGCACCAAAAGTGTATTTATATTGTTTGTATAACCAACAGGAAAATATATATATAGTTAAAGTCAGAATTATTCGCCCCTCTGTTTATTTGTTCCCCAATTTCTGTTTAACAGAGAGATTTTTTTTCAAAACATTTCTAAACATATTAGTTTTAATAACTCATTTCTAATAACTGATTTATTTCACTTTTGTCATGATGACAGTAAATAATATTTGACTAGATATTTTTCAAGACACTTCTATACAGCTTAAAGTGAAATTTAAAGGTGTTTTAACTCGGGCAATTAGGTTAACTAGGCAGTTTAGGGTAATTAGGCAAGTTGTTGTACGACGATGGTTTATTCTGTAGACAGTCGAAAAAAATATATATAACTTAAAGGGGCTGATAATTTTGAACTGAAAATGGTTCTTAAAAAAATAAAACTGCCTTAATTCTAGCTGAAATCAAACAAATAAGACTTTCTCCAGAAGAAAAAAATAATAATTCAACTGTATGTATATATATTCAACTGTATGTATATATATATTCAACTGTATGTATATATATATATACGTGTGTATGTGTATTTAACATTGCGATATTTAGTTTTTCTGCGATATCCATAACGATATGAAATTGGTCTATTCGTAAATATTTCATTTATTTAGAGTGATTGAGATGATGAAGTCTTTTTCTTTTAAGTGCATCTGCATAAATTATGAGCAAAAATAAATAAACAGAGCAGAAAATTATAACAAAATTTGTACAGAAATTGAACAATCAGATGTAAAATTACATAATCATCATTAGCTATGTTTCCATTCAAACTTTTGAATAAAATTTATGCGCAAAACAGGAATATTGCATAAAAGACGTTCGAAAAAAGCAGCGTTTCAATTCAACGAATCAAAGAAAAAAAATTGTCACTTCCTGATAAACTGCAGCAAATATCAGCAAGTAAAAACGAAATTTGCTGCAGTAGGAGAAGCTACGTGAATCTTTTCATTATTTAATAAATTACTTGCACCTCAGAAGACAAATCCTAACAAGCAATGAATGCATGGTGGAGTTTGAAGGCATGACACGAGGAGCATACTGTAAATGCTCTTGACAATTCTGGCGGTAATAAATAATATAATAACACAAATACTGAAATGGTTACGGCGTTTTAGAATGACCAAAACAACATTTTAGATATTTACAATGTGCTCAGCCTGCTGGTTTGTCATGTTTTTATCATCACATGATCTCTTTTAACAAAATCATATGACTTTTTTTAATGCGCAGACTGGAATTTGTTCGGTAAGTGTTTCCATCGTAATCTATGTGCATTATTTCTTACCGAACAATACATTTATGTTACTTATTTATGTGCATACGTCTTTTTTTTTGCGCATTTTTAAAATTAATGTACATCATGGCGTTTCCTTTCCTGTTGTTTATGTGCATATCCAAAATAGCTAAATGTACAATTAATAAGAAAATAATTTTAAAAAAAAATTATATATATACATCTTTTAATCTTTATTCAAATTTATTAAAAAAAAATCTTTGAATAAATATTCTAATCCTGAGATGTGACTATTGGAGATAAACGCATTGCGATATCGATGCTCAAATGACATTTTGTTCAGCCCTATATATACAGCATATGTAAACTTCACTAAAGTTTCACAATAAACACAATTTACATTATCAGTCATTTGGACGAATTTGTTGTACTGAAGTGTTTTAAGAATAATGACCACAACAACAATTGTTGCATTATTGTTGTTTAAAAGTTCTTATTTCACTTCTAAGTGTAATCCGCTTGTAATTACAATAAAGGCTGCATTTAAAGCTAATTTCTAATTTGTTTATTTAAAAACAAAACATTTAAACTGTAAACGCACTTTTTCATGAAACCATTTTTTGCATAAATTGCAGCATTATGCGTACATCATTCTAAAAAAAAGCTTGCATAAATTAGCTATTAAAAGCACATTTCAATGTGAACCATTCATAAAATGGTTTATTTAACGGTTATATTTTATGTAAAAATTTAATGTACATTTAAAAAATATATATTTAATACTTCAATTTAAAATATTGCATGAATTGAAAAGCAACAAATCAGTTTTATCGGTTTTCTTTTTGACAATATACAAAACAATTATGAGTGCATTGTTTTGATTGTTCTTATTGTCCTTGATTAATTAATGTAATTTCCATATTTATTAAGGAATATTTATTTTGCATTTTATAAATTCTTTCATTTCTATCATTTCTGGATTCCGATGTTTGGTTGTTTTGTGCACCTATTGTGAAAAACCCTTTATAGCATACATCTGTAAAAACATTTGGAAACTGCGATAAAAACTAAATTGAAAAAAAACGGTCACTATCGGTCAAAAGTTTGTGGTCAGTGGGCTTTTAAATGTTTTGAAATAAGCTTCTCCTGCTCACCAAGGATGCATTTATTTGATCAAAAACACAGTATAAATATTGAAATGTTATTGCACTCTAAAATAACTGTTCAAAAGTAGTTTAATTAATTTAATTGTAAGTAATTTAAATTAATAATTTATTCCAGTGATTTTATTACTCCAGTCTTCAGTCACAAGATCCTTCAGAAATCACTTTATTATTATTATTATTATTATTATTATTATTATTATTATTATTTATTATTATTAATGGTAATAGTAAAAAAGCAGTAATGACTAGAGTAATAATTTCATTTGAAACTACATACAATAACAAAGCATTTATTTAAAAAAAATGTTTAAAAAATTATTGTATTTAACTTATTTTTACATTTAATAAATGCCGCCTTGATGAACAGAATCATTTTCTAAAAAAAAAAAAAAAAAAGTGTATATATTGCATAAATTGCTGCATCTAGCGCAAATCATTCATAAAAATGTTTTTATAGAAATTGTTGCATATAGCAAATAAAAAAATCTATATGAATTGAAATAAATATATAAAATGATCAAACAATAATGCAAATCAGTGCAAATACTTATAAGGTGAAAGAACGTATAAACTTATTTCCATGATCTAAAATAAAAGGAAAATTCCATCCAAACTAAAACCCACAAAGATGTGTATATTTCCACAAAGCTATTCTTGCATTGTATAGATTGTTGGATTTTCTGGAGAAACCATACTCAAATTTTCAAATAATCCTAAATCCGTTCTTACATAAATGATCACGTTTAATATAAATCTCTGGAAATTGTTGCATTAAATAATAAATACACGGTGCATACTGTCTTTTTTTATTTATTTTTTTAAGTTTTTGTATTGTAAACTTATTTAATACTTTATTTATTAGTTTATTAATATAATTATTATTTTATTTGAATGAAGTAGTGTTTTTATTTTATTTTTACAAACAAAATCAGAAAGAGAATGCGCTTAACATGGAATCTGGAAAATGAGAAAAACCTTGTGCTTTAGTCATATGTTTGGTATTGCGATAGGTCGATGACATGGAGAATCCAGCGGCTTAATTCCTGACCCCTGTGACTTGTAGTGTATTAGCCCATGATTTGTTTGTGTAGAGGAGGCTTGGTCTTCCTCCCTTCTCTTTCAGTGGCTCCGCCACACATAACCAAACGATAACAGGCTGACAGTCAAACTCTGAGCTTCAGTTTCATGCACACTCTGCTTTTCATTTGATGTGAGCTTAATATTTTCATCCACTTTTCCTAATTCAAACTTTTCCTCGTCTCCTACTGTTGTAAAACTTTCAGAAAGAAAGGGGGAAAAAAACGATTTGGCACATTGCATTTCCTGACAATTTGTTTTCCAGTATATCATAAGGACTGACTTCCTGTTGGATGCTCGGTCTGTTAAATGTCAACAACACTGCGAAGCAAAGCGCAACCAACCAACTGTGCCTGTTTCGCTGAGATGGATTATAGATGACGCTTTTCTTTTTTCCCTTTGTCTTAGCACAAAACAAAACACTCAAGTTTTTTTTTGCTTTGCAGTGGCACTTTTAGCTCGCGAGCTGAGTTGGAAGGCAAGAACGTGGCTAATTTCCATGCTATTTGTGACATTAGCGGTTTGCTCAATAGGGCATCCAGTCTACCTCATGAAAAAGTGACCTCATAGTACAAACGTCTTTCTTTCAAGTTTACAGCTGTGCATAAATACACTTTCATATACTGCTTGATTAATTTGCATATTGGAACTGAAACTCACCTGATGACTTTCCTTAACTTGGACAATGCTTTGACATTCAAGACTATTTAGAAATCTGCATTATATTAGGTCATGCAGAATGCTTTTATAAACAGTTTTACTCAATCAAGTTATTATTATTAATATAAATATGATTGTTATGATTATTATTATTATTATTATTATTATTATTATTATTATTATTATTATTATTATTATTATTATTATTATTATTGAGATCTTGTGTAGTGCAAATCTCTACTTAGGATTTATTTTATGAATTATTTTACATAAAATATAGCATAATACACATCTGAGCAAATCTTTTTTTTTATCATTTAATTCATGTTTATTAAAATTGCTAATATAACGTAGTTATAACTTGGCATAAAAAAATACAGGTGTAATAAAAATGCGACAAGTGTGTAAAAGTGAAAAAATTGGTGATGTGTGCATTTTTCTATGAACATTTTTTAAATGAATGATCATATTAAATCTTTTTTAATAATCTTATTAATCAAATTGTAGATAAGATTAATATGTTTGCTTCGAAAAGTTTCCAAATCTAGTTTTTATAATCTACATTTGAAAACTTTTAGATTTATTAACAATAGTTTTATAATAGGATTTATCATATAAAGTGTATATGTGCAATAAAACCACAGTCGCATACAGCAATGGATTAAATTAATGCACATTTTTGTGCAACTTTGAGCTGGTGTTTGGAAAAGTCTGTAAGAGTACTGCATAAAATCTAAATTTGTAATGTGCAAATCCAAGACCATTAGTTGAAAAGTTGCTTTTTAAAAACAACTTTATTTTAAATTACAGCATGTAATGGACATTTGAGTAATTGCTTCTTATAGGCATTCATACACACGTACAATTAATGAATTTCACCCCTCTCATGATTGTGAATTGCTTTGGGTCTATGGCCATACACAATAAAAACACTATATATAAAACATATATACAATATTTTTCATATTACTATACGTAAATGCGCTATATAAATACACATTACATTACTCTACATTACAAAACACATTACTTACAGTTGAAGTCAGAATCATTAGCCTCCTTTTTTTTTTTAAATACTTCTCAAATGATGTTTAGAGAAAGGACATTTTCACAGTATGTCTGATAATATTTTTTCTTATTTGTTTTATTTCAGCTAGAATAAAAGCAGTTTTTAATTTTGTAAAACCCATTTTAAAGTCAAAATTATTGCCCTCCTTTAGCTATATATTTTTCTGATAGTCTACAGAACAAACCATTGTATATAATAGCTTGCCTAATTACCCTAACCAGCCTAGTTAACTTGATTAACCTAGTTAAGCCTTTAAATGTCACTTTAAGCTGTATAGAAGTGTCATAAAAAAATACCTAGTCAAATATTATTTACTGTCATCATGACAAAGACTAAATAAATCAGTTATTAAAAATGAGTTATTAAAACTATTATGTTTAGAAATGTGCTGAGAAAATCTTCTCTACTTTAAACAGAAATTGGGAAAAAACAAAGAGGGGGGCGAATAACTCAGGGGGGGCAATGATTCCGACTTAAACTGTACTTACTTATCTAATGCACATTTATGTGGAAATCAAAGATTTGTCTGCACATACATTAAAAAAAAACTTGCAATGTTGTGCACAAACTTCTTAAATTGGAATTTTGCTCACTGAAGACAATTTGAAGTCTCTTAAGTATAACTGTACTTACAAATCCCCATCACAAATAAGGTTTAAAAAGCCTTTTCTGAACAGTTTCAATCAATCCATAAACCCTTTTCACACATACAGGTTTCTCAGTAGCAGAAGTCATCATTGTTGGGAAAACTTATAGCGTGGTGAATGGGAGATTGAAACAAATTATTTTTTACAATCTTATTTGCTCAAATAAAAAAAGAAAAACTCCACAATGGTGTTATCAAGACTTTCAGAAAATAAAATTGTGTGAGACTGCTGACGGCAGCCAGAGGAGAGAATAACGTCAAATTTATTGTCCTGTCCCATAGATGCTGCATTAGAAACAACTCGCACAAGCGGTGATTCATTTTTTGTAATTTGAAGCAAAGATGATATAACTCATACATAAATACATATAAATGTTCATATGTGTTTCTAAAAAAATCTAAATATTAAAAACTGAATTTAGATTTAAGATGCTGATGACCGTTAAACGCATGACAGGCTTGTGAAAAGGGTCCATTCTCAAATGTTTTAATTGTGCTTTTCCCACCATGTGATGACAAACTGAAAAATGAGATTTTTTAAACTTTCTTTACTCACCTGGTGTTTTGATAAGTAGTCTGCAAGGGTATTTAGCAGCTTATAATAAATCTCAAACCATGGGAGATAGCTGTTAAAAAAAAGAACAAAAACAATAATAAATGAGCAATTATTGAAACAAAAATTGAGCAAACAAATCACTGTATGTGTATTAAAAAGATACTACCGGTCAAAAGTTTTTTTGTTTTTTTTTTTTAGTTAAATTATTCTGTTCATCAAGTTGACGTTTATTAAACATAAGAAAAAAAAAGAAATTTAAAGACATTTAAAGACATTTAAAGAAATGTAGTGTCAAATGAAACTATTACTCCAGTCATTATTGCTTTAATTACCAGTATTACCATACTAATAACATTAATATTAATATTAATATTAATATTAATAATAATAATAATAATAATAATTATTATTATTATTATTATTATTATTATTATTATTATTATTATTAAAGTGATTTTTCAAGGATCATGTGACTGGAGTAGTGAAGCTGAAAATTCATCTTTAAAATCAATTAAATTAATTATTAAATTTATTTATAAACTACTTTTGAACAGTTATAGTACATTACCATTTACTATTTTACAATTTGCCCTGTATTTCTGAATAAATAAACAAAGTCATAGTGAGCAGGAGAAGCTTATTTTAAAACATTTTAAAATCCTACTGACCGCAAATTTTTGTGTATATTTAGAAAAAAAAACTAATTATGAATCTTACAATTACATTCTTACTCGCCGACACTAGCATTTCAAACATTCCAGCCACAGAGCGAGCGAAATAAAAGTATTTGGTTTCTTCAACAAAAACACACACTGTAGCCTGTAATAAAGCAGAGATGGGACGGTTTACAAGCATGCTGCATCCAGATGCACAACCTGAGCCTCATCGCCGTACATATGTCACCGCTTTAAATTAATTTCCTAGCACAATTGCAAAAAAAGAAAAAGATTTACACCTTATCAATGTGTATTAACTAATCACACGACGACTTGCCAAGACTGTGTGTGTGTGTTGCAGCCTGACAGAATCTTGGCAAAGTTGACAAGCCTTTAAAGATGGAACGGAGCCAATGTGTTGTTTTGGCTTGAAGGTTTCAAGAACACACACCATTTATTTTGTTACGCAATCCGGTGAAGGAGGAAAAAAAAAAAAAAAAAAAAGAGCGGCCTGCTAGCGGGCTCTGACTTCTCCTTTCCTGGTATGTAGGCGTGATTACAACATGCATTTCGACTCGCTCTGAAATCTCACACTTAACCGAGAGCGATTACATCAGCTTTTCTTTTGTTTGTCGCTAACGCTTGATTACTTTAATTGGATGTAAAAAAAATGGATGACTCCAAATGCAGCACTTTTTTATTATTATTATTTTATTATTTTTTTTAAGAAAAAAAGGTCTTGTAGACGTCTGAACTGCAGTGCTTTGATTCTCTTTTATCTTCTTGCTTTTTATCCCTCTATGGGTCAGTGAGCTCTCCAGCAGACTGGAATTAACAGACAACAAAACACACACACACACACACACACACACACACACACACACACACACACACACACACACACAACTAAGTGTATCTAATGCAAATGTTCATATTGCCGAATCCTTAGGAAAAGGGGCCCAGTGCTGCTCTCAAGCGGAGAGTCTTTTCAAAGTCTGGGGTGACCATTAACCTAAAACAATCATCTCTTAACATGCCAATATTTTGACGTGCATGCAAACCAGGTCACACTAAAATTAAACGCGTCTATGCAAATGGCAGACAGACGTGGAAAAATGGCCCAGATTGCGGCGTGTTTGGCTCAGAATGACAAGTTGTTTGAAAGATCGTAATCGTCCGACACCTTTGCTCAAGCTTGCATTGCACAACAAAGAAAAAAAAAATCATTATCGTTCTCTCTCTTTTGCTCACTCTTTGTTCAAAAAGCAAAGCTCCGACATGCTAATCCGTCATTTCTCACATGTATAAGAGGATTAAACCGGAAGCATGTCAGAAAATGCTCATTATACTCTTAAATGAGAGCATGTAAATCTTTTTGTTTTAAAGTCATGGTTATGAAGATATCCTGGGTGGAAGTTTTAAAGCCGGAGCACACCAGCATTCTTCTTATTTTAACTTTTTTTCCCACATAGGCTATAAGCTCAAACCCAATCTCTTCACAGCTAGTAAGTAAAACTGTGTTTGTATTGGGCAAATCCTCTGATAGAGGAACATTCATCATGCTGAACTGTGCTGAGACGAGCCAATCTCAGCGGCCCTTTTAGCTTCTCCAGCGCCGTGTGTTTTCCCAGAGTAAACCAACTTATCTGGGGCTTTGCAGGCAATCCCTAACAAACTCAGGCTGCTTGCTTCAACAGCCAGAAGCATCAGATAAAGAGCGAGCAAATGGTTTGATAGCGGGAAAGACTGACCACCGGCGAATGAGGGAATGCGCAGGTCATGACATGATTAGAGAAGATGTATTTGTAATCTTAAGAATTACGTGTGAATGACTTGAGCGCTTGTAAGCTCTGACTTTAACTGCTGTCAAGACGGTTCCTGGGTTGCATGTATTTATAGTGCACTTAAATTGAAGTTTTAGCATGGCATAAAATAGAACAATTAATTCATACTGTTTTAGATTTTTGATACAGTTGAAGTCAGAATTATTTGCCCCCCGTTTATATTTTTCCCTAATTTCTGTTTAATGGAGAGAAGATTTTTTTCAACACATTTCTAGACATAATAGTTTTAATAACTCTTTTCTAATAACTGATTTATTTTATCTTTCCCATGATGACAGTAAATAATATTTGACTAGATATTTTTCAAGACACTTTTATACAGCTTAAAGTGACATTTAAAAGCTAGGTTAATCAGGTTAACTAGGCATGTTAGGGTAATTAGGCAAATTATTGTATAATGGCGGTTTGTTCTGTAGAATATTGAAAAAAATATAGCTAAAAGGGGCTAATGATTTTGACATTAAAATGTTTTTAAAAAATTAAAAACTACTTTTATTCTAGCCGAAATAAAACAAATAAGACTTTCTTCAGAATAAAAATATTATCAGACAAACTGTGAAAATGTCCTTGCTTTGTTAAACATCATTTGGGAAATATTATAAAAAAGAAAAAAAGTTCCATCTATTGGTAAAAGAGCTTTTATGTTTAATCGTCCAATAGATTGCAATAATTTACCTGTTAACATTCGTTTCATTGTATCATTTAAGGTGTTTAAGCAAACTTTGCTGTCATATTTTACTTTTGACTGTACTTGTTTTTTCTGAGGATGTTATTCTTTATGTGGTGATTTGATTTACTGATCTGTATATCTTTTTGTACTATGTATACTACTTCCCCTTTTGTTAATGTTTTTTTATTTTTTGAGTGTGTTTTTTTGGATGTTTTGTTTTTGTCTTCTGGTGTTATCATTATATGATTGTCATTAACTGTGGTGCCCCCTTAAAAATGAGATGGTACATCTCAAGGGGTTTATCCTAACGAATAAATAAATGTACATTTAAGAAACAACACCATTTCTAGGGGTTTTTATTCAGAAAGTAGAGTTATTTAATTGTTGTTTTAATCAACACTTTTTCAGCATCAATATTAATTAATATTCTCCTTATTATACTTTGTTATTATTGTACTATTTCATATTATTTATTAAATTGATATTTTAAACAAACAATTACAAAATTATAATTTTTAAAAATCACTTAGGCCACTAATGGCAGGAGAATTGTTTATTAATAAAGTAAAAGAGGTCAAACACAATAATATTTCAACTTTTCTAAAACAAATTGTATATTTGATTATTTAATTGAATATGAATATTTAAAATTAAGTAAACTATCATTATATTATTGTATTATAATTACTACATTACTCTTATTATTAAATTAAAATGACACATAATGATAAAAACATTATTAACTAAATTAATTAAATATTGAATCTTCTGAAATATTTCTAGGCCACACACACTAATACACTGTAAAACCCAAAAAGTTAAGGTAACTCAAACTATTAGAGGAAACCGATTGCAACAAACCATTTAAGTTCAAAAACTAATCCTAATGAGTACTGTGAACTTAATCCATTTAAGTACATGAAGCAATCTGAGTACAGCAAAACCCACTAAATGAACAGAACTCAAACCAACTGAGTACTGTTACAACTTAATAAGTTAATGCAACTCAAACCATTTAAGGAAACTGATTGCCACAAACCATTTGAGTTAAACAAAAAAAAAATTATGTATATGAGTACTGTGAACTTACTCCATTTAAGTTGAAGTACTGATGTATTTACTTAACTCATTACCTTCAACACAGTTCAAAACTAACCTTCAGTCAATTCTGAGTTAACTCCACTCATTTCATTTGATAAAGTTGACTGATGGGTTTTACAGTGTAACAGCAGCAGCTCCATTAATAGTTTAATATATTCATAATTGCTATTATTTGTATTTATTTATTATTGTTGTTGTTGTTATTACTATTCTTATTATTATTATGACATTTTTAAATTATTATTAGAAAAAACATTATGGCACAAAGGACAAAATTATTAAAACATTAAATAATCTGCACTATTTCTACACCAGTAGGAAGGTTCAAAATGAATGGCTTTACTGATATCATTTTCATTAAAAAAATGATTTATGAAAATTCTCTTAAGTGCTCGCAACCGTACAACTCCATAAATCAATCTAAACTCATATTACGCCTTTATTTTGTAGATTTACACTGCGTAAATGCTCTTTGCTTCGTTTTAAACCGTGTACGATCTAATCGACCCCTAAATCAACTTGCATCCTAAATCACAGGAGGTATTTAGGAGCTTTAAAAGCAAGTCAGCTTGCACCTTGTATCCTTCCCAAGATGAGATATGATTACATCCGGAGTTTTATGTTCAGCACAAGAAAAGAAATATCACTAAATGACCACGAACTGAAGAAAAGCTCTGCTGTCTGAGGACGACGCCAAAGCCGGGTCCCAGCCCGCAAATAAAAGGGGCGAAAGAGGGTCTGTTTTATTTGGAGGTTTTTTCGCAGATGTCCGAGGGCTATGCGTCCGTTTTTGAAGTGTGCTGGCCTGGACTAAACCTGCAGAGCTACAAAGGGCTGTCCACATAAAACTGTCCCTCTCATTAGGCCACTTCCTCATGTAAGCTTAGGTGACAATTTTATGGTCCCAGCACTTCAACAATCACAGGGACGCAAACTGCTTTAATTACTTCACTTTTACATTCTGCTGGAGAGTGTGAATGAGTGTGAATAAAAAAAATTAAACACAAATTTTCTTTACTGTGTGTGTGTGTGTGTGTGTGTGTTGCATTTTTGCTCCACTTTTTATAAATTGTGCAATTACAAACATCATTCAGTCAGACCCATTTCTGTTTAATGGAGATAAAAAAAAAATCAACACATTGATAAACCTAATAGTTTTAGTAACTCATTTCTAATAACTGACTTATTTTATCTTTGTCATGAAAACAGTAAATAATATTTGACTAGATATTTTTCAAGACACTTCTATACAGCCTAAAGTGACATTTAAAGGCTTCACTAGGTTAATTAGGTTAACTAGGCAGGTTAGGGTTATTAGGCAAGTTATTGTATAACGATGGTTTGTTCTGCAGACTATCAAATAAAGCATAGCTTAAAAGGGCTAATGATATTGACCCTAAAATGGTTTGAAAAATTAAAAGCTTCTTTAATTCTAGCTAAAATAAGAAAAAAATATTATCAGACAAACTGTGAAAATGTCCTTGCTCTGTTAAACATTATTTGGGAAATATTAAAAAAAGAAAAAAAAATAGGGGCTAATAATTCTGACTTCAATTGTACACATATACTGTACACACACACACACACACACACGTGTCCCACTTTAAATAAATGATATTTATATAAGTTATATAAACATCCAATACCTTATATGACATCAAAGACTTATGTTTGAAAATATAGCAATTCTATAACTATAACTATATATATATATATATATATATATATATATATATATATATATATATATATATATATATATATATATATATATATATGTATGTATGTATGTATATATATATATAGTTATAGAATTGATATATATATATATATATATATATATACATACACATACACATACACACACACACACACACACACACACACACACACACATACACACACACACACACATACACACACACATACACACACACACAAACAAGTGTATATGCATGTACATAATTTTTTGCACACACTATGTATATACAGTCGAAGTCATAATTATTATTATCAATAATTATTAAATAATAATTACTGCTCTTTTTTAAATATTTTCCAAATGATGTTTAACAGATCAAGAACATTTTCACAGTGTGTCTGATAATATTTTTATTCTGGAGAAAGTCTTATTTGTTTTATTTCAGCTAGAAAAAAGCAGTCTTTAATTTTTAAACACCATTTTAAGGGCAAGATTATTAGCCCCTTTAAGCTATAGTTTTTTCGATGGTCTACAGAACAAACCATGTTATACAATAACTTGCCAAATTAACCTGCCTGGTTAACCTAATTAACCTAGTTAAGCCTTTAAATGTCACTTTAAGCTGAATACTAGTATCTTGAAAAATATCTACTAATATATTATGTCTTGTCATCATGGCAAAGATAATAAAAAAAATCAGTTATTAGAAATAAGTTATTAAAACTATTATGTTATTATTAATCTTCTCTCCGTTAAATAAATAAAGAGGGAAAACATATAATATATAACCAGGGGGGCTAATAATTCAGGGGGTTTAATAATTCTGACTTCAACGGTGTGTGTGTGTGTGTGTGTGTGTGTGTGTGTGTGTATAGATATAAGTATAGAAATATGTATGTATGCATGTGTTTGGGAGAACATGTGTGCAAGAGAGAAATAAGTTAAACTCCATGAATTAATTAAAGCAATATCTTAAGTTAAATCATAACTTTCTCTAGATCTTTTGCTCCATTTGACCATATTTTTCCCACACAGATAACATAAACAAAAGAAATCTGAATTGTGAAAAAAAAAAGAAAAACTTTGAATGCATTTTGTATTATGAATGAAGGAAGCCATGCAAACTACTCAGAATGCATAATGAATTTTATACATCATATGTCAAATGAATTAGCATGTAAAACTCAGTGAAAGGGACAGGGGAGACTCTAGCTAATTGGCAGCAGGGCTTCATGCATAATTATTGGCGAAGCGTCTCCGGCAAACCTCTCTGTGCCTGAATAACGAGAGGAGAGTGAGAAAAAACAAAAAGAAAAGAAGGGGAGAAAAAAAAAAACAAAGGCCAAAGGCTGGAAGGAGGAGGAGAGATTTCGACAGCAGCTCATCATGACGATGATAAACCTGCGATTGTCCATCAATACCGTGTAGACAGAGACAAAAAAAATGATGCGTCCCAGTTGAGCTGCTCTGAATTACTAAATGTATTTGTATTATTAAATACAGTGCTTTATCAGTTATGTATGTCTCCAGCTTTCCATTCTCAATAGAGAAGCTCACACTGAAAATATGAAAGCAACTGCCATCATATTTTAATCCTGAAAATAAACAAAAGGGCTATTTTTTTATCTGTTTACACTATTATTTCATTAAAGTGACAGAGTGTTTTTCTAAGTGTCTCCTCAGAAAATAAATAAATAAATATATGTATGTATGTACAGTATGTATGCATGTATATATATATATATATATATATATATATATATATATATATATATATATATATATATATATATATATATATATATATATATACCATTTCATAATATTATACATTATAGCTTATTTCAAATAATGTTGGGTATTACTATCTATAATAGATCTAAAATGCTTTCTTAAAACAATAAATCAGACATAATATTTCTCAAGAAATGCCTCTTTAATTAACCTATCATACAAAAACATATTTGAATAACGAATTTTACTGTAATGGTTTGGTTTAACTGTTTCTGTTTGTATATAACAGAAATATGAATAATGCTAATTAGAAAAAAAAAAACAAGTAACTTAAGCTATTTAAATGTCTGGAAAGTGCATTCTTTTTATTCTAAAATTCTTTTGAGTTGAAGTCAGAATTATTGAAACCCTCTTTTAATTTTTTTTCTCTTTTTTAATTATTTACCAAATGATGTTTAACAGAGCAAGGATATTTTTACAATATGCCTGATAATATTTTTTCTTCCGGAGAAAGTCTTATTTGTTTTATTTCGGCTAGAATTTTTTAATTTTTTAAAAAACATTTTAAGGTATATTTTTTTCGTTAGTCTACAGATCAAATCATCGTTATACAATAACTTGCCTAATTATGCCTACTTAAAACAACAAGTTAGACATAATATTTCTCAAGAAATGCCTCTTTAATTAACCAATCACACAAAAACATATTTAAAAAACAAATTTTATTATAATGGTGAAATCTCTATGTTTGTATCCAACAGAAATATGACTGATTTTAATGCTCATTAGAAAAACAATTTAAGTAACTTAAGCTATGAGCTGGAAAGTGCATTCTTTCAATTCTAGAATTCTTTTGAAATCTGTTTTCATAAAATAGTATAAATCCATAAACAGTTGAGGTCAGAATAATTAAACCCTCTTTGATTTTTTTTTATATTTCCCAAATGATGCTTAATTGAGCAAAGAAATTTTCACAGTGTGTCTGATAATATTTTTTCTTCTAGATAAAGTCTTATTTGTTTTATTTTGGCTAGAAACAGGTTTTTAATTTTTAAAAAACATTTTAAGGTCAAAATTATTAGCCCCTTTAAGCTATATTTTTATTCGATATTCTACAGAATAAACTATCGTGATACAATAACTTGCTTAATTACTCTAACCTGCTTAGTTAACCCAATTAACCTAGTTAAGCCAATAAATGTCACATTAAGCAGTATAGAAGTCTTGAAAAAATATCTTGTCAAATATTATTTACTGTCATCATGGCAAAGATAAAATAAATCAGTAATAAGAGATGAGTTATCAAAACTATTATGTTTAGAAATGTGTTGAAAATGTGAGAAAAATCTCTCCGTTAAACAGAAGTTGGGGAAAAAATAACAGGGGGAATAATAATTTAGGGGGTTTAACTGTTACTTGTTTTCAAAAAATATAGTTTCATGAACCAATTGATCACGCAATGAATCTTTATTATACTATGTTCAAATCTGTCATCATATACACTGATTTCATGATGCAAACTGTCAAAATTCTAAAAAGAAAATCTAACTAATAACAAATGAATGTTTAAAGACTGAACGAATGATTGAGGATAAAACAAATCGGTCATGTTCTCATTTCTCTTACCTGAGCAAGCAGATGCAGAGCTTGCAGCCGGACGTTAGCCGACAGAACCCAAACCTCTGCTTGCTTTCAATGTCTGTGAGCACAAACGTGAAGTTCTGGCCCACCTGAGTCGGAGAAACTCTGCAGGCCACCAAACAAACACACAAAAAGCACACATCATTTACAAATGTATAAATCACACACACACTACTTCAAGGATATATGATCCAAACACTGTAAACAACACCAACTAAATCTTATAATCCACAATCATAACTGACTTAAATATTAAAAAGGATCATCTTAATCTAATTTCACACCCATTTGAAAGCAGAAAGATACATTTTGTAGCCTCTAACAGCTAAAAGTGACAGGAGAGAGTCTTAGATCTCCACTAGATGGCAGCAATAAGGCTTCAGCAAAACGGCTTCAGCAAAACGGCAATGAACTTGTAACACTGCACATAAACTATACAACAGCACTTTCCATTTTTCATTTCCACAAGCAAACACACACCTTTATGTGGACTTTCCCATATAGACACAATGATCTTCATACTGTACAAACTGAATATTCTACCCCCATAAACCCAACCCAGTAAACAATCTGCATGCTTTCATTGACCAAAATACTCAATTCTGTGTGATTTATGAGCCGTTTTCCTCATAATACCAATAAGTAGAAAATAAAACATCTTCACAAGGTCTAAATGTACTGATACTGTTGCATTAGTGGACATTGGACATTAGGAATGTAAGAAATACAAGGCACGCACAAACACACACAGGCTGTCTGTGAGAATATTATTGCGTCCTTCGGTCAGAACAGGCATTGTTTCCTGGTTGGATGAAGGTTTCGTTTATTCCGGCAGCGTTTAAATGAAGGGTCTGACATTAGGAACAGAAGTACGGAGGTGTGTGGCTCCACCCTGTGAGTCATTTGCGACAGCCTCTTGAGCATGTGTGAATGCGTGTTGTATAAACAAACATCCTCATCTTTCCCAATTCACACATCGATTGGCTTATTTGCTGGGAAGCGAGAGGGATGTCCTACCTTTCCACGTCAAATGGGAAGCAGAACTTAGGCACTGTCTGCAGGACCTCCTGAAAAGAAATGAGAGAGGGGGAGAGAAAGAGTGAGACACACACAAACACACACACATTACAGACCATTCAAGGGATAAGGCTTAATTAATGACTTGAAGATGACATGACAAGAGGATTATGTGATGAACAGATGACATGTTGCTAGGGTGTTTCTATGAGGTTGCTAACATGTATTGAGTGCCTAAAGAGTGTCGATGTGAAGGCAAAAAATTGTGAATGTTTATGTTGCTAGCACACATTGTTATTCTTTAGGTGAACACTTAATCCATGCTGAAGTTAATCCAGTGAAGAAAATGGTAATCTTCAAAGTCTGACTATTTGTTTCTACGTTTGGAGCGGCCGTCCTTTACTGTTTACATCATTTTGAAAACTTCAGCCACAATATTCTTAAACACCATTAGTTCTAGGGAATAATGAAAAATTAGTACCAACAAATCCATGCCTGTCATATGTTGTGGTTGCCAGATTTTATTCTGATATAAGCTTAAAGGAATTTTCGCCAATTTTGTTGTGCATTTAGTAAAAAAAAATTTAAAAAGTTAAAAAGTCTAAATTCATGTCTCCGTGATGTTATGGTTGCCAGATATAATTCTGATATAAGCTTAAAAGAATTTTTACCCATTTTGTTTTGTGTATTTAAGTGTGTGTTGTGCGTTTAGTGGAAAAAAAAAAGTTTAAAAAGCCTAAATTCAAGTCTCTGTGATGTTATGGTTGCCAGATATTATTCTAATATAAGCTTAATGGAATTTCCGCCCAATTTTTTTTGTGTTTTAGGTGTGTGTTGTGTATTTAGTCAAAAAAAGTTTAAAAAGTATAAATCCAAGTCTCTGTGATGTTATGGTTGCCAGATATTATTCTAATATAAGCTTAAAGGAATTTTTCACCCAACTTGTTTTGTCTGTATCATCTGTTTATCTCATAAACTGTGGTAACCAGAGTTGTTAATCAATGTGAATAATGTTTTTATCATTACTAATTGGCTGAAAAAATATTATCAGACATACTGTGAAAATTTCCTTGCTTTGTTAAACATCATTTTGGAAATATTTAAAAAAAGACAAAAAAATTCAAAGATGGCTAATAATTCTGACTTCAACTGTGTATATTAATTAGGGCTGCACAATATATAATTTCAGCATTGATATCGCAATGTGGGCATCGCAATAGTCACAATCGCAAAAATATGCAATGTCCAGTCTGAATTATAATTGACCAGGAGGTATAGAATTGTTATTAATAACTGTATTTATATGAATTTTATATGATTTATGCAACAAATTTTTTTTTAATCTTTTTTAGAATTTTTATCTTGTCTCTAGTCCAAATATCTACATTTCACATAAAAAAATTACATATATATATATATATCATTTACCCCACTGGCAGATAATTTCTTCAAAACAAGCAAAATCTCTTGATTTTCACTTATTCCTTCTAACAGATAAAGCCAACCAATATTTTTACTTGGTCTATTCTATATATTTAGACTAGAAACAAGATAAAAAAGTAAGAGAGCATTGATACTGTTTAATGTCTGTACTCGAATACTGTTTGACTCCGTCAACCAGTCAAATAGTGCTATTCAAATATCTTCTGAAACTACATATATATATATATATATATATATATATATATATATATATACATATATATATATATATATACAATATATATATATACAATATATATATACATACATACATACATACATACATACATACATACATATATATATATATATATATGTATGTATGTATGTATGTATGTATGTATATATATATATATATATATATATATATATATATATATATATATATATATATATATATATATATATATATATATATACATACATATATATATATATACATATATATACATACATATATATATATATATATATATATATATATATATACATATATATATATATATACATATATATACATACATATATATATTTATATATATATATATATATATATATATATATATATATATATACATATATATATATATATACATATATATATATATATATATATATATATATATATATATATATATATATATATATATACATATATATACATATATATACATATATATATATATATATATATATATATATATATATATATATATATATATATATACATACATATATATATATATATATATATATATATATATATACATACATACATACATACATACATATATATATATATATATATATATATATATATATATATATATATATATATATATATATATATATATATTTATTTATTTATTTTTTTTTATATATATAAAAATGGCTGCATACTGTATCCTGCCAAAATAAAAATAGCAAAAACTTTACATGTCTACAACACAGAGATAAAGACTACACAGTTGTTTTCAAATCACAAGTCGAACTGATTAGTGTAAAGTACACCTTCTGCATGGCTTTGGCTTGTGAGGCAAAATGCGTAAAGCAGTTCCAAAGAACTACCTGTTAAGCAGAACAGTGGATGGCAAATGAATGTGCAAACCAATGAATTTAAAGGGAAACTCCACCAAGCTGATGTAGAGGGGAGGGTGATCAGAGGCTAAAATAATTAGCGGCCATTAGCTCATTGATCGTTTCGCTTGTGATGTGGGGACGACGGAGGTGACAGCAGATTGTTGGGACAATGGCTGAGTAGCACCAGGGGTTTAGTGGAAGAAAGATTGGGAGTGTGTGTGTGTGTGTGAGTCGGGGGGTGTGTGTTGGCGAAAGGAGGCCCAGCCTTTGGGGCTTTACCTTACTGCACAGCCCCAAAGGGAGAGTCCTAGCACCAGCAGCATATGGATTTCCATGGCCATATGGGTTAGCCACGTCTGGCCAGTCCTGCACTGTAGACTAGCCATGGGGAACTGCCAGTGATCCCTTGTTCAAAGTACAACAAGCTGCGAACATTCAAAAAGAACAGCAGCTGGGTAGCTCAAATGCAGCTTGCACATCCATACCTGCGCTTTAAAACAAAATTAATCTTTCAGTGTGCATGTGTGTGTGTGTGTGCGCGTTGTGCAGCGAGGGTGTCTGTTTTTATTTGCGTATATATGCAGGCGCGGATGATGACTGGTTGCTGTTTTTCTCGGTGGGAGGCGGTGGTGCTGATGGGGGAAGACAGAGTGAGAGAGTTAGTATGTGATACAGAGAGCGGCGAGGAGATTGAAGGCTCTGGCAGGCGAGAGAGGAACGTTGGCAGCGGCAGAAACATCCTCGCCGTGTCGTGGCGCGGCGGATGACTGTACGGCAGTAAAGCTGTCACGCGCACACAAGCCTGATGCTGCCGTATGTGACTGCTACTATCATTAACTCCTATAGGCGCTTCCCCCAAGTGTTTATGCCAAGCTGTGCCACGCTTTTGCAGAAGCGTATGCAAACGGATGCTACGCAAATAAAATTGTCTCCTTCGCAGATGCAGAAGTTGTCGCTGGTCCAACGCTGGCCTGCTTGACGCCAGTCAACACTGGTCCCTGCTGTCAATCAGAGCCGCTTGACAGAAACGAGCAACAGAATTCACAGTGGAAATCACGTTCGGACTAGACGACAGGCAGTTTGTGTAACAACATGCGCAGTTTATGCGTTTCTAATTCTGTGCATGGTGAAAACAGTTTAAAGAATTCAATGAGACCAAGAAAAGGCATAATTAAGACTACTGAAACATCTGCCTTTTGGGGATAATGAAAAGAGTGTCAATATGACGGAGTAAAAATACTTTTGATCATTAAATGAAAACCATAATATTGGACCCAACTGACTTAAACTTGCACACACAAAACAAAAAACTTTGTCTTTTGCAGAAATTGCATGGAGTACATGATGCCAAAACCTCCATTTTAGGAGTGAACTTCTTCTGAAGGTCTTCTGTAAATAAAGGTATTTAAAGGTATTTAAATAAAGTCACTGGGGCAGTTCCTTTTCGAAAGGAACAAAATTGTACCTGAAGGGTCCATAATGGTACTTTTTGGTACATTGGGGTACTAATATGTCCCTTTGAGGTACCAATGTGGGTATAAATATGTATCTTTTGAAAAGGTACTGCCTCAGTGACAGATGCTGTACCTTTATTTCTGAGAGTGTAGGGTACTCGGTACTTTATCGGTAACAGTGCTACATTATAAAAGACCGAAATATCGTTAAGAACTGACGTTTACGGTTCTGTTATTATTGCTGAGTGAACATTACTTACAGTAGCATCATTTAACTGAGCAACCTTTTCTAATTTGCAATTTTTGATGTTCATCTCACATGAGAAATGCTTGTGTTTCAGGCAAGAGCGTCATGTATAAAAACCTTTACAGTTCTCGGTTGTGAGCGCGCCAATGTCTGAAAAAATATGGATGACGCCACAGCGCCTTTTCCCATTAGAAGCTTTGAATGCAAAACGCCTTATGACAAGCACAAACTGTTGCAAGACATCCGCTAAATATGCCTGGGCATGCGCAGAAGGACTACCAGAGGTGGAGCCGCAAAATCAAGCTTTCAACCAAACGCTTGTTCGTCAAATCAACCACGCCAAACTACTCATTTGACTGCCCGCATCTGCACTATGATAAAGGCTCGCTAAAAAATTATAAGCATGCAATAATATACGATTTATTAAAAAACTGTGTGATGTAAGCTCTTTTTAATAGTTTAATTAAAACTAAATATGTTGGACTGCAAAATAAACGAGTTAGACTAAGCTATGGTGAGAACAAAAAATATTTCTCTCATAACAAGTTGTTGTTATTTCTCCCCTATGAAGATAATAAAGACCATTTGTAAAATATGAGCAATTACATATAAACAAAACATACATTTTTACAAAATTTTTTAATTTTAATTAGCATTTATATTAGCAAAAGATACCGCAGTATTTCTAAATATCAACAGGATATTTGCACATCCCAACACTATAGAAAATAATCCTTATCAATTTGTACAAAAAACTTAGCAGTAATACATCAACTGACGTCCATCAGCTGCTGGAACATCGCTTGTATATTGTTTATTATTATTTTTTTCCTCCATTTTCATTTGATTTATTCGATGCCTTAATATCTGGCAAAGAGGAATTTACATTAATTTTAAGATTTATTAGGTGTTTTAAAATAAAAACCCAACGCAGAATGATGTAAATAAATAATACAGAACATTTACAGTTCTCTTTTTATATAAGAATCTCTTTTTCTAGAATGTTTAATATGTTTAAAACCGCAAATTCAATAGATTAACTCAATAACATGCAAAAACTCAAAATATCAGAGGCGTCCTGTAAACCAAGTTTGAATAAGGTTACAGGAGATCTATGTGGAGGTCAGCTAACATTAGTTTGGTCTTCCTAATTATTATTTCAGACCCACAAAAGGAATTACTGCTAGATAACGATCACTTGTTTTCTCTGACATGACGTTCGGCATGTATCAGCAAACAAAAGCCCACATTTAACCGAATGAACAGTGTTCCACTAGATCCTGTATGTCAGACAGTATAGTTTATGGCCCAACAACTCATTCCATCATGGTAAAATAACTCAGAAAGCGAACATTGGTACTTCAATCTCCTCCTGAAGCACCGCCGGTCTGCTTAGAGAAACTGTCAATCACAACTCTCAATCACGATGACATGCCTCGTTTTTATAGCATTAAATTACTGGCTAAAAACATACTGTTTACTAAAATGAACAACTGAACCTATATCAGCATGATAACCAGTGCCTCAATTGACCAAAACCATCTTTCAGGAAATTTTATTGCAAGTGTAATTCACTTTTTTATTTGGGCTCAAGTCTCATTGGTTAACATGGGGAAGGCAGGCTTTATGATTTGTACTGCAGCCAGCCCTCAGGGGGCTATCTAAAGTACGGGAGCATCACTTAACTCTTGGTGCGCAAAGTCTGTAGAGTCTCGCGCTAAGCGCACAGCTCGTAAGCTTGCGGAGTGAACCAAACCTGTTGTATTTCCTGAGTGGACAGCGACAATGTCCGTCACAACAAACTCAACAAGCTGTTTTCTTGTATAAGCAGAAACGCGAGCAATTAGTATATTATTAGTTAAATAAACCCACACATTTGGTTACAATAAAAACAATATTCTTTTCTGAAGTAGCTTAAATAAATCTTAAACATTAAAAATGCTTTGAAATCAGCTGTATTTAAAAGTATAGCCAATGAATAGCCTTTATAATAAAAGAAATTATAAAAAACAGATTATTTTTAAATTGCAAGATGCTCCAAAGCTGTATTAAAAACACAGTTAACTCCCAAAACTTCGTCAACTCATTTATGTAAATACGTTAATGAAAAATCATAAAAATTCTCTCATTTAACTGTTTTAATTTACATTAAAACGTAGTAATAAAATAAAGTGTTGTTAATTCTGTTTATTTTTTATTTTTTTGTTTTTTCATTAAAAAAGACACTACAAAAAGTATCAATAAGAAAACTGTTAAAGTACCGAACCGATAAGTGGTCTCGATAAAAGTAGTAATAACATTAAAAAGAGAAGATGGTAAAAACTCTTATTTTTAAGACTGCATTTTTTGGATTCTTGATTATTCTAATGCGTTTATATTTTAGACTGTTTTATGTATATTTGTATTTTATTGAATGTTTGATTTCTCTGTAATTGTAGCACTTTGGTTTTTTATTATTATTATTATTATTTATCATTATTATTTATTTTATTTTATTATTACTTATCCCTAGTCATCTAAAAGATTTTTGGGGGCAAAAGACGTGGCTAAAATATCACAAATACTTTTATTTGAACTAGTTTCAATGGATATGAATGGATTTAAATTCAATGGTAAATTTCGTCTGGTGCAACTCTGCTTCCAACATCCAAGAGAAACATTCTCCTCCAGCTTTCAGGAGATCCAAGTCTCGGCACGCATGTGCACTACACACTTCTTTTTTCCTCTTTCCGTTTTATTACTATTCATCCAGGTGATCAGGGGACTATACCAAAGCGTGCTCAGGGAGGAAAGTCGGATCATGTAAAGAGGTGTAACGCGAGTTGGTATCGTTCCTGTTGTTTGCTTGTACTGTTTTTCCCCCTCTCTCCCTACCTCCCTCCCAACCATTTTCCCAAGACAAAAGAATATAAAACAGCTAATGCATTTACAACTCACTGGAGGAGGCAGGGTGAACTCTGCAGGCTGCATTATTTATTTACTGTTGAGACAGGGATATCACTCAATGAGACAGCAGTCTCCATTCCCCCCTGGTCCCACTGCGGAGGCCTGCAATCACAGCTTCTCCTCTATCACTATCTCTCTCTTTCTCTCCTCTGCTGGCAGCATTTATTACCGCCCCACGCTACCGGGAGACACTACCGCTCCCTCTCTGAACTCCCTACAGAGGAAGGGAGCTTCTCCTGGGCTGGATGGGAGCAGAAGATCCAGCACTGGCATCAGCGGCAGAAGCAGATATCAGGGGATGTGCTGCTATGCTCGGATTCTGCATAATGACGACGTTCACACTGCAAGTCAAACTGGGGGATTCTGATAGTGTGGGTGCAAGATCAGAAACAAATCATAACCCAGATGTAATCACAGTGTCAAGCACAAGATGATATGAAAAAGGAATACATAAGGATGAATATAAAAGTATATATAAGTGACGAATACCCAATTTTTAAAACTTATTTATTAAATTTGATTCTAAGGCCATGCCCACACATACACGAGCCACCTGGTGACGATATTGACACTTTTATACTCAGTTTACATCAAACAGGGAATTAAGTATACTTCACGAGTAAATTGCATTTCAAGTCAATGTAAACATGAGAAAGAGGCTGATTACCATCCTACGGTTAAACAATGTAAAATAGGCAATTAATTTGCCGTGAATGCGCAGAAATTGCTTCTTTTCCATCTTCTGTGTTTAGAGTGAACTCAGCCATGTTGGCCAATCAAAGAGGGGAAAACTTTTATACTCAGTTTACATCAAACGGGGAATTAAGTAAATACACGAGTAAATTGCATTCAAGTCAATGCAAATGTGGTACAGAAGCAGATTACCATCTCACGGTTGAACAATGCAAAATATGCAATTCATTTGCCGGGAACGTGCAGAATTTGCCTCATTCACATCTTCTGTGTTAGAGTATACGCAGCCATGTTGTCCAATCAGAGATGTGAAAATAGTGCGCACGTTGACGTCATGAAGCTAAAACTAAGGTTACCAAACATGACCACACTGTTCCCAGAGTTTTGGAATTTCTTTGCCCTGAGTTTTCAGCAAGTTGCGGTTTCAGTGACCTGATAAAGTTGTTGTGATACTATTAATTAATCTTACGATACTATTACCAGCTAAAGTATCACGATACCAAGTAGCATCGCGATACTGTAATTCAGGGGTCAACAAACTTGTTCCTGGAGGGCTGGTGTCCTGCAGATTTTAGCTCCAACCCTAATCAAACACACCTGAATGAGCTAATCAAGGTCTTACTAGGCATACTTGAAACATCCAGGCAGGTGTGTTGAGGCAAGTTGGAGCTAAACCCTGCAGGGACACTGGCCCTCCAGGACCGAGATTGGTGACCCTTGGTGTAATTCATAACTCTAATAATAAAGAAAATAGTTGTGATACTACTATAGAACAGTGCAACCCTATAACCTGACACTACATTTTTTGTGTGGACAAACATCCAATCCACATAGGAATAAAAAGTGTGGTTTTAAAAATACCCATGTCGTGTGGACAGGTGCCATGAAATTGGCTAAATGAGATATTTTCATGAAGACAGAATAGTAATACTGTTTGATCAGGCCCTCCTGATTAATCAGTATGACATATTCGTTTAAAGGCTGGCTGATTAATCAGATTGTATTACGCAAATGCAGTGAATGCTACAGCACCTGCGATTGTCATGTACATATTATGAAGGAAACACGGGTCTGTGTTCAGTAGTAAATCTCCTGCACAAGTCAGAGGGCGCTCTTTTGTGGAAACGCCAAACATAAAGAGATCCAGAAATATAGCTCTGCATTATAAAGAGAATATTTGACTGTTTTCATTCAGTCAATGTGTCTAATAACCACAATACAATAGAATCATCTTACAGAAGAATTTATTTCAAACACTTGACTGAAGTTTTGAAGTAAGTTTGGAGTAAAAACATGTTGTTAAACGGTATTTTTACTTGTAGCATTTAATACCCGTAGTTTACAGATAACGTCTGTCATTACCACAGAACAATTATCTTGATTTCATTATCGCGCCATTAAATCGTTTTCAAAGTTTGTGCAGCTTGTCAGTGTACTATTATTCTGTGTAGTAATTGCTGCTCCATCTGAAAGCATGTGCTAGAGTTAAATTAAAATACCTTTACTAACAAAATATGCATGAAAAATTGCCTTTAATTAATTACAAAGCTCTAATTAATTTTAGGGTAAACATAAAATGAAAGAACAAACAAATATGTTTCCTACACTAAAAATGTGGTTGCCTTAAATTTTTAAGCTGAATCAAATTAACTGTATGAGTCTATTAAACTTATATTATGTTAATCTGACTAAAAACAGCTTGTGTAACTTACTTTACATCATTTTGTTAGAACATGATTAACTTAGTTTAAGTTACAATGACTAATTCATAATAATTAATATATTTTACAGTGTAGTGCAACTATTTTTCATTAGAAAATATGACTGTAGCTATTTCTTAAGTTCAATTTACTATATTACAACTTTATCTTTGCACAACGGGGACTGTTTGAGGTGACTGCAACGATGTTGCATAACTGAGCATTTCAATTTTTTTGCTCTATTAACAATAAATGCATCTCTCCCAATGCACATTTTTGCAAAATCGAAACTATTTGCCATTAGTTTTACTAGTTATTTAAATTAGGTTATTCACTAAGTTGTTCACGAAGTTATTTTAAAAAAGTTTTTCAAAGTCACTCTTAATTTTAAGGTACAATTTATTAAACAACTTTATCTATTAACAAGCCATTAACTAGGCCTGTCATGATATCTATTTTTTTTAGTTCTACAATATAATGCACACAAATATACTGCAATACACAATAAAATTGTTATTTTATGCCACTGATGATATATTGCCAGAAAGAATGACAACATAATACTACAACAATGCAAGTACACTCTTTCAAAGAACACATAATATTTTATTCTTAAAAATATTTCATTAAAAATAGTCATTTTAACAATTTATTATTCAGACATTGGAATCAGAATGTGAAAACACATATCCTAGATAAATAATAATAAAATGTGGAAGGTAAAAACGTAACAGAAGCTGCGATATCTGCTACTAGATCTATTTTCAGTTGTCAGCCACATCAAAATATGTATAAAACTACTATAAAAATATAGTAAAAACTACTGTGTTTTTAACCATACTGACAGCGATAGAAATGTTGCACAATCAACTAAAATGTTGCTAGAATTGATTTTTATGTATGGCCGTTATATTTTGCAATCACCAAAAATTAATCAGGTTATGACCATGTGTTGTGCGATAAGTTGATATATTGATTATTGTAACCGGTCTACCAATAACCATGACTTTAAGTTCAATATCCTTGTAATTTTAGTTAATTAATAGTTATTAAGGTAGATATGGTATTAAGGATGTAGAATATGATCATGCAGAACATGTTGTTTATGAGTAGTAAACAGCCAATATCTTAATAATAGACAGCTAATAAGCCACTATTTAATATTGAGAATTGATAGACTAAAGTGTTACCAAAGTCATTCCATCGTTCACTCATTCCTTGAATTCATCAATAGGATGCAATTAAGTGTACATGAAAGTTTTAATAATGGGCATTGTTCATCCCAACACCAAGGAACGGTGAATATAAACGTGCTGGAAAATTATTTCCATTAACTGCAGCTATTTCACAAAATAGTGAAAGTATTTCTTGTATTAACTTTTCATTTTAAACTCCGAAATATGCCTCTATATAAAACATATCTGTGTCACATCTGTGAGGCTGAAAAAAAAAAAACAGACATGGGCCACATTCAGCTGCAGCATGAACGTAGCCAATGTTACTAGGTGACGTGAATGTTAGAGTTGAATATTTAGATGGGAACAGCAAGACAGGAATGGGGGGGGAGAAAAAGAGAGGAAAAAGAAAAGGGAGAGAGAAAGATGTTGTGAGCGGGAACTAAGCGGTGCTCCGGATGAGCGAGTGAAATGCATTTCTTCATTCTGTCAATACTGGGATGAAGGTGTGGGAGGGGGGAGGGATATGTGGAGAGAAAGAAAACGAGAGAAAGAAGGAGTGAAAGCATGAGAACTGAGAGGTATAGACAGGCAGGCAGACGAAGATAGGATAGGGGAGAAAAGAGAGATAAAGTAAGAGAGAAAGAGAGACAGGAATAGAGAGAGAGAGACAGCAAACTCCCCCTTCTCTCTCTCCAAGCTGGTGGGATTCCTCCCCAGGGGTTTCTGTCTTTAAACCTCCATGCTCTTTAAAAATTCTGCCAGCCAGCAGGTCTACACGGCGCTATGGAACTGTCTCCAGCAGGGGAGAAGTGTGTGATTGTGTGTGTGTGTGTCTGAGGAAAGACAGAGAGAGAGAGACAGAGACTGGCAGAGCCACCATGCTGACGGCACCGAGATCCCAGTGACAGGTTCAAACCCAATCTCCCCACAGGTCAGTGTTCACTGTACCCCCAAACCCCAATTAAGTCCTGCTTCTTCTTTCTGCACATCCCTCTCTCTCTCTGGGTGTCAGAGAATGCGGCCATAACACATGCAGCGCCCTGTGGTTATTATGACGAAAACGCTACTGGCTCCAAAATCAAATGCATCTACGACTACAAATAGAGTTTCAGACTTTTTTGAAGAAAAATGTGAAAGATGCTCCAAACTTGCTGCCATGGTGTTAGAGTGTTGGTCATGGCTGCTATGCAGATGCTAAGGTATGGTTTTACGGCACTATGCAGTTGCTTACTGATTAGGGCAGGGCGATGTCGACCAATTTGGGATCGTACAATGTCTAATGTAAAACATTGCGATGGACAATGGCATCGTCGTCATAGGCGGAGGTGAATTCATTATTTATAAATAATTAATGAATTCATAATGAATTAATTATTTGTAGCCTACTATTTCAACTACCTGACCAGCATGGTCTTCGTTTTACCCATAAACAAAACATAAAATTTAAAAAATAAGTTAAACACAAATTAGCACCTGTCAATAACTTTTTCAGCGGGACTCTGGCATGAATATGCAGAGTGATCTGTTTCGTAATAATGGTGTTGACAAACTTGTTCAATAAAAAAGGTGCACAACCAACAGAAACCAACCTACAGTATCTGGGGTTTTCACTTAAATTACTACTGTAAGTACAAGCGTGAAAGTGAAAGGTTGAAGCAGTGTACTAACACTGTGACATGTTACCTGATAGATTCAAAAGACAGAAGAGTCGTTAGAAAGAGACAAGATTGATCAACTATCACGTTTAACAACTATAGTGAGACGCGATCCAGAGGTACATCCTTGATAAACTGTCCGATGTGCACTGCTCTCTGGAGCACAGACGAGCGCGTGAGTGTGTGTCTGTGTGTGGTCATGTGATTTTCACGTGCTTTCAGCGGATGGAGGGCTGTTCAGAAATGCTACAGTAGGTGAAACACGGTGTGGATATGGATCATTCATTCTAAAATGCCATTTTAAAACCAAGATGTATTCGCGTAAACGGGGTCTAAGTGTGTATTTTTCACGAGCGGGTTGGCGGCAGGGGCGGAGGATCAGCGATGCCGGTTCAGCATCGTGTTGTCTATCGGCGACGGCATTGTCTATCGCCCCAACCCTATCACAGATGACAAAAAACTCTATGGGATATCCATTTTTTAATCTGCAATATGAAACCATGTTCTCATTCAGAACTAGGGATATACCGCTACAATTTTTTTGGAACTGATCTGATCCCGATAATAAAGATTTTGAGTATCGACCAATACAGATCAGATCCACATACTGTGCCATTTTTTTAAGCATAATACAGTTTCTACACTTCTGGTGATAAACTCAAATAATATGTCTTCTTTAGCACAAATAATAGACCTATAGACCTACTGTATATGACAGACCACACAATCTAACTAAAAACATGATGCTTGCTGTAAGCCAGGCTACATTATTTGAGCATTTGTTATGACATTGATCTGCTGTGGTCTAGCTTATGTTTCCTCTTTTTAATATTAAGATTTTTCTTTAAAACCTGTAATAGGCTGCCACTTGACCCTAATCGTTGAAAAATAACCAGCCTTTAAAGCCTGATATTTTCCTGCAGTCTGAGGCCAGTTTTTATTAAACATTCCCTTTTCTGTTAATGACAATCCATATTTCTAGAATTGCCCCGTCAGTTTAAATTTTATTAATTGAATCAACTACTTTGACAACAGCAACACCGTTGCGTGAATGAATGCCTGATGCATCAATTGAGACGCAGCGCGCTGCCCTCCGGAATCTGTGGACACTTTCAAAACTTAGCAGCATAAAGTGAAGAAAGGAGTGCGTTGAGAATCTGTCCAATGTATTATGGAGCCTTTTCTAATTTACAATTTTAGGCAGGCCTACTTTGTGTGTGAAGAGCAAGTAATAACCCTCTGTACTTCAGTGTTGCAAATACAATCTGCTGATCTAACAGACACAGCGCAACATGATTTAGAAACAGCAATGAACTCCTTGCTGCAGGTCACAATGAACCCATTTAATGCAAAAGTAAATGCATTCATCCACTGATTATTTATTTTAACAGGAAGACATAGTCTTGGAGAAAGTTTTTCATGTTGTCAAAAGTGCGACACGCAGTTGATTGTGAATGAATGGAGAATAATTGACAGGCGCAGCGGAGGAAAGGGCTGAAGTGAACATGAATTTGAGCACTTGAATATTCCTCTGTGCTTTACATTAGACTGTAGAATGGCTTCAGAACATTTGGGATATAGTAGGCCTACATGACAACTTTCTAGTTTCTTATAATAGGCTAAAATTATGGCTTTTGCTGGCTTATAAATTAGATTGAATATAGCACACGCGCAAGATCGGATTTGGAATGGTACCAGCTGGCCGATACCCGATATAGCAAAAAATATGCTGTATTGAACCGATATCCAATCCAAATATCGGGATCAGAGCATCCTATACAGAATAGAAAAAGCCATCGTCGTATTTCTTATGTAGCGCGAGACTAAATCAGCCCTCCTGATTTGTATCTTTCTATTTTTCTTTCTGCTGTTTTGTGTCCATAAAAAGAGTTCCATAAAAAAAACCTTATAGCTTTGTTTCGATGTAGAAAAAGTTGTCTCTTCACAGCTGGTGTCTCCCGATTCATAAACAAATTAGTGTCTCTTTACAAAGTCTCTTAATTGTAGGTAGCTTGCCATGGGATGTGATATTTTTCTACTAGCTGATCAAATGGCATAAAAATGTGACCATCAAATAGTCCTTGCAATGCTGTGGGGCCTTCAATTGTCCATGTCCGAAAAGCTTTGTCGCAATCCCTGGTAAGAAATGGTAAACGCTGAGGTGAGTCGAGATTTATCTTTCATCATTCTGATATACTGACATAGCCTCACAGTACCAATTGTATTTAGGTTGTTACAAGCCATCTTTACAGATTTAAAAAAAATTGTTTTTTGAAAAACAATACATTTAGTATATTTGGATATATGCTTAATGAACTTTCTATATCAAACTATACCGGTTTGCATTAATCATACTTCCAGTTAGCAATAGTACTTCAATGGAAACTAAGCTGGTATTTCCATATATCTTGAAGGTCAAGCCCACCTACTGAAGAAGAAAGTGCTAAAGTGGAAAGCCTAATACATAAATATAGCCACTTCTGAACTTCATTTTATATTATTGCAACATTATTTTATGCACAATAGTCACCATTTGGGAAGACTGCAAAAATTATGCATAAATAAGAGTACTTTAAAACTATTTTGCTCCGTTAACAACAACTGTAATTATATTAATGCAATTTATTTTGCACAATTTAGATTATTGCACACAGAGATATTCGGAAAAAGTTATGGCCACCCTGTATTTTAAGATTAAAATTTTCCTATTGACAAATCATTAACTATGAAAAATTATTAGGAAGGATTAGGGATGTAGAATAGGGTCATGCAGAACATGTAGTTTATAAGTTCTAATAAACAGCCAAACATCTTTTAAACAGCCAATATCCTAGAAACAGGCAGGAAACATGCAACTACTTAATCACAAAAATTTTTCCAAATCATTCATTCATTCATAAAAGTGCACATAAAAGAGATGGATCTTAATAATGGGCATTGGTCATGGAAGTAAACAAACAGGAGGTTCATTTTCAGATTTAAATATTAGATTAAAAGCAAACTTTTTTTTTCTTAATAACATCCACAGATGAATTGTTCATCACAAAATTAGCAATGCGATTTACTAAAATAAATATGGTTTGTTTCGAATTCAAGTGCACTTAAGTAACAAAACAAACAACAAAAATTTCAGCAGAGAGAAAACAGCAATTAAGAATGCATCTGCAAAAAATTTAAATAAAATGAAAAATACTATAAATATTTTGATTTTAAAAAAGTAAAACGAAGGTTATGAAGATTTTCGAGAAGGGAAGATGCAGTATAAAGATACACAATGAAGAAATTGAGACAGAACAGGACTTTATATCCCTTGGTTCCAAAATTGACCGAAATGAGGACACGACACCTGAAATCAAGAGACGATTAACGGAATGGTGAGCATGAATGTCATCTGGAAAAGTTCGGATAACAGCACTGCAACTAAAGCAAGGCAAGTCGACAAAACCGTCTTCCTCATAACAACCTTTAGCTGTGAGACCTGGACGATCAAGAAGACAGACAGAAAAAAGATAGACGACTTCGAGTTGTGGTGCTGGAAGAGACTTTGTGCATCCCTTGGACAGCAAGATCTACCAACAAAGAAGTGCTAGGGTGCATCAAGCCAAAGACCTAACTGGAAGCCAAGATTACTAAACACAAATTTTCCTATTTTGGCCATGTCATGTGTAGCAAGTCATTTGGAAGGCAGTCATGCTGGGAATGGTTAGTGGAAAGGAGGAAAGGCCGCCCAAGAACTTGTTGACTCGATACTGTCAAATCTGATACCAACATGAGCATGCTCAAACTCAAAGAAGTGGTGATTGATAGAACTGTGTGGAAGGGAGTGATCCATAGAATGACCAAAAATCAACCTCAATTGAACGGATAATTGATTTACTGAAAACTAAGAAAAATAGTACTGTAATGATGGTTTCTATTTCCCCAATTAAAATATACATTACTCAATATTTATTAATTTCAAAGTTCAATCAAATTAATCAAGTAATCAGGGAAAACACAATGATTAATTGGTTAATTGTTTGCTAAAATTCTACTGTCTACATGTCTTTAGGAATCATCATAGAGGTAAAAATGTTCAGATCAACAGTAAAATCTTAAAATGTTAACTGTCAACTTTCTTATCTCACAAATAAAATTTGTTATAACTTTGTAATAACCTCTGGGTAACTAAACTTTCTGTTATCCTTCTATATTTTAAGTGTAAAACATTTTGAGAATTAAGTTTTAAAGGTGCTAAATAAAAATTGCTTTGTTGTTATAATTATTTCACATAAATTTTCTCATAAATTTCTCATAAACAATTACAACTATTTCTCATAAATGCAGCTTTACTTCTTGTAAATGTATTTTTTTCCACCACTGCAACTCTTCCACCAGTTATAAATAGGTAGTCTTTGAAATCAATTTCAAAGCTTTAAATCAGAAATAAATTCTGAAATCATTTTTATTTCATATGTCCAACAAGACCACAAACCGACGCAAAATTAATAATACCTGATCTCAGATAAGGCCATGTTCACCCATGACTCGGTCAGGCACTTTTGAGGTGCGATAGCTTAAAGCGTATCTTCTCTAATAGCACCGGTGCCTGATGCAACGGCACATCAATGGGGATAAAATAATCTTCTGCCTTCTCTGGACCCTCAAATCTCCAACCGAGAATCCTTTCATTACATTTTAATCGTATGCTGCTGGCTTGCCGCTTTTGACCCTGCACTACGCGCCTTTAATAAGTGCCGACTTCGCCCCTGGACCAAGGCAAAGTGCTAAAGGGGTAGCTCTTCCAGAGTTTCAAATTGACACAGGGCATTACATTTTCACTTGAAACGAGCCGAGCGGAGCGGGAGGTGGTTGATTTCTCTTCTTTAGCCCTCGTCTTCCTTTTCATTTTCGCGGCTTCTTGCGCTGACCCTTAGGTGGTAAGAAGCTAATATTCGGTGTGCTGGCACAGAGGTTATTTCTTTCCTGCGCAAACACGCTGTCTGTGTGAGACTGCTTAAGGAAATGTAGCAGGTGATATATTGATCCTCTGCCCACTTAAAGAACTGACAAGTGCGTGACAGGACCGCAGGGACGAGACACGGGGCAGTGTGGATACACAACCTCCACTCTAACCACCGCAAGCCTTCCAACAGCAACTTCACCAGGCCTGTGGACACTGGAAACCAAAGTTTACAGTGCTATGCATGAGAAGGGGCTTTGATGAAACAAAAAATGGCCCCAGAGACAAAAATAGTGGTATGCAAATGAGGAAAATCTAATATTTTAAATTAATACAGACTTCTTTAGACTTCAATCTGATTTGCTCAATCAATGAGCTACTGTGTGGTTGCTAGGTGGTTTTCAAAGATATCAGGTGCTGCAAAGTAAAAAAAAAAAAAGTCTACCTACAAGTCTTTATCACATAAAATGTATTTTAATTTCTAAAATACTAAATTAATAATAAAGATTCAGTCCAGTTAAGCTACTTTTCAGCCAATTTCATTCAATCAATAATACATAATGTGGTTGCTAGATGGTTTTCAAAGATATTAGCAAAAAAAAAGGTCTATCTACAAATTCTTATGATGTAAAATCGATTTTAATTTCTAAAATTCCAAATAAATAATAAAGATTCAATTCTGTTTAACTAATTTTCAGGCAATTTTGTTCAATCAATAATTTGTTATGTGGCTGCTACTGTAGGTGGTTTCGAGAGTGTTCTTGGATGGTTGCTATGTGGTTTAAAGTCAAAGCCCATCCATGTGATTCTGTATTAAATAAAATGTTCTTGAATAGTTTCATTATTATGAATAAATGTTTATTTTTAATTGTACAGTTATTACACGATAAGTGAATAAATTACCCTCAGCTAAGATTTTACAATAAAAAAAAAACTGTCTAAACAAACTGCTTGTTTTGTTTTTCACAACCAGGCCTAAGGGTGTAGCAAACCGGATGCACTGCTCAGCGCCATGACACAGTCTCGACAAGTATCCCACACCAGATGGGCACATTCGAATGTTATTTAACATAAAACTATTCAGATGGCGCTCTGTGGCGCGGCAGAAATATGAACAGAGTCCTGAGTCGTAGCTGGGCGCTGTGGATAGCCGCCAGTGTGTGTACCCTGATAGAAACCAATGTTTAGAATTCTAAAATGCATGGCGCGGCATGTCGCCAAGCGCCGTATTCAGTGTGCGACCCCCTTCATAAGTAATCATATCATGATTTGTATTTATCTGCTTAAATATTGGTTATTGGCTATTACTTCGGTCAATCGAGTTTTTCGTTATTCATACCTAAAAATTCCCATAGAGATGAAATAGTAGAACGTAATCGAGGAAAAACATGTAAAGTTGTTTTAACATCTAATATTCCAAACCAATTTAATATTATATAGTTGCTAGAAGGCTTTGAGGGTGTGTTAAAATGGTTGCCGGGTCATTCATAGTCCAAAAAAAAACATTTCAGAAAAGCAGAATGAAGACGCAAATGTGTAAAATAGTAATTCCCAACATTCTAAATTAATACAGAGATTCAGCACAATGGTGGTTTCCAGGATGTTCTGAAATGGTTACTAGGTGGTTCAAAGTCAAAACAGCCCACCCACAGGTCTCTATCAAATTCAGACTACTAATTCAACGTACAAACAACAAGGTTTTGCTTAATTTCGAAAGCAAACGCAGGAGGATAGATTCTCCAAACCGCTCTGCGATGAATATATTAA
>NC_141042.1:23840000-23942500 GCF_052040795.2 Danio rerio | reverse complement strand
AACTCGGGACGCCCTTAAGTGCTAACGCATCATGTGACGGCTAGGCTATTGAGCTGACGCTATTTCCCCTTTTAACACAATTGCATTGTGTTAAACCGACTTGAAAATTTACTTGTAACAAAAAATACATTAAAATAACGATACAAATTATACCAAATGAAATTTGTTACAAAAAGAGCATTTTTCTAACACAATTAGGCCATATGAAGTGGTTTCCTGTTGCTCTTATGGGTTTTTCATCTATTGTTTATATTTTCCCCCATGCAGTCTTATCAGTTAACAATCTAAAGTAATTCAAAATTTCCCTTTGCAAGTCGATCTTTAAAGAGATTGTTGCGGTTGTTGTAGCTATTAACTCATATTGACAGGAACAGAAATTAAACGATTCAGATGTTCATTTAAAACATCAGAAAATGTGCAACCTTGAAGAGCTCCATAGAATATTTAAATAAAATGGTCTTGTTGCACATGTGAGCATTTTAGTGACTTTACCACATGCAACACAGTCTATTGTAGATAGACCATTAGTAACCATTAATGATACTACCTTTTACAAACTATAGCAACACAGCCAGTATTTCGTCACCTTAGAATTATAAGGTTCTATCTGACATTTTTTTTCAAAATTGAGGTATTGAACTATTCTTATTATTCAACACACCTGCCTGGAAGTTTCTAGTATACCTAGTAGGAGCTTGATTAGCTTGTTCAGGTGTGTTTGATTAGGGTTGGAGCTAAACTCTCCAGAACACCGACCATCCAGGGCCGAGTGTGGGCACCCCTGCTGTAGGTGAATTAGATCAACTAAATTGGCCATAATGTGTGTGTGTGTGTGTGTGTGTGTGTGTGAGAGAGAGAGAGAGAGTATGGGTGTTTCCCAGTACTGGGTTGCGGCTAGAAAGACATCCGCTGCGTAAAACATATGCTGGATAGGTAGGCGGTTCATTCCGCTGTGGCAACCCCTTATGAATAAAGGGACTAAGGAAAATGAATGCATGAATGAATGAATGAACAAATTATTAGAATAACAAATAAAAATCATGATTTGAGTAATTTTGGATCATTTTGACCATTATCATAGAAGTGCATAGGCAAATAGGGCTGATATTTACTTTGAAAAATAAATAAATAAATAAATAAATAAATAAATAAATAACCTAAATATTGTTTTTAAAATTCTAATAAATTTACTTTTTACAATTTTAAAAATTGTAATATTAAATGTCAACAATAAACTGAGATTTTCCTAAGTAAAATATTTAAAATTTTTACACATTTACTTCATGTAATAAAAAAGAGAGCTGGAAAACGGTTAAATTAGTGTTTATTTACTTGAGATTTTTCAATGTTTTCTAATTTTTGCAAATAAATCTAGTAATATTAAGCATTTTAATAGAAAAGCTTTGACGGTGGCTCAGTGGTTAGCATTGTTGCTTCATTGCTGGGTCAGTTGGCATTTCTTTGTGGAGTTTGCATGCTCTCCACCTGTTTGCGTGGGTTTCCTCCGGATGCTCCGGTTTCCCCCACAGTCCAAAGACATGCGCTACAGGTGAATTGATTAAGCTAAATTGGCTTTGGTGTATGTGTATGAATGAGTGTGTATGGATGTTTCCCAGTACTAGGTTGCAGCTGGAAGGGCATCTGCTGTGTAAAACATATGCTGGATAAGTTGGCGATTCATTCCGCTGTGGCGACCCCTGATAGATAAATAGACTAAACCGAAGGAAAATTAATGAATGAAAGTATTGAATTGGTTAGCATAAGTTAACTTAACCGTTTTGTGTTGGGACAACATGAACGAACGGTGTTGTTGTAACTACCTGGGTAAGGAATGTGTAGTTCCGAGTTTTGTGTAAATAGTGTTAAGAGCAATAAATGTTGATATTAAAAGTTAGTCTTAGGTGTCTTGAGTGCATTTTCATGGCAAGAGTTATGTTGTACATTACAAGTGACACAAAAGCAAGCATAAGAGCACAATAAAGAGCAGTTTATATGTCCACAACTTGTTAGGCAAGATTTTGATCAAGCAAGTCCTTAAAAGAGCTTCATTTCACTATACTATACTATAATATAATATAGTATAGTATATAGGGCGACACGGTGGCTCAGTGGTTAGCACTGTCGCCTCACAGCAAGAAGGTCGCTAGCCCAAGTCCCGGCTGGGTCAGCTGGCATTTTTGTGTGGAGTTTGCATGTTCTACCCCATGTTGGCATGGGTTTCCTACGTGTGCTCCGGTTTCCCCCAGTCCAAAGACATGCGCAATAGGTAAATTGGATAAACTAAATTGGCTGTAGTGTATGTGTATGAATGAGAGTGTATGGATGTTTCTTAGTACTGGGTTGCAGCTGGAAGGACATCCACTCTGTAAAACATACGCTGAATAAGTTGGCAAATCATTCTGCTGTGGCGACCCCTGATGAATAAAGGGACTAAGGGAAAGGATAGTTAATTAATGGATAATATAATATAATATAATTTGATTTAATATAAAATAATATAATAAAATAAAATATTTAATTTAATTTAATTTAATTTAATTTGATTTAATTTAATTTAATAATATAATATAATTTAATATAAAATAATATGATAAAATACAAAATATAATATAATATAATATAATATAATATAATATAATATAATATAATATAATATAATATAATATAATATAATATAATATAATATAATATAATTTGTTGTGTGATGTGATCTTAAGAGGCAAATACCAGCTACATCTGCCCCATAAGTCTATCACTGCTCAAAACCTTGGTTGTCGAGCATTACTACCGAGCTACTGCACCAACCCCTGAGTGCCACCCAGCTGTTCAGGTGTGAGATACAGCACAAAAACGCTCCATCCGCACCCATTCACATCACAGCCAGCTGATAATTACCAGAACAACGCTTACTGAAGACCTGCTCACCGCTTTTCATTATCAGCAACATCACACCGCATGGGAGAGAAATAGAGAAAAGGAGAAGAGAAAAAAAGAGGATGGAGGAAAGGCCTTGAGGAGCAGGAGGGGTCGTGGATGTGGTGGGAGATAGAAAAAAAATGTAAAAAAAAAAAAAAAGTTCCTGTCTCCAACCTGGTCTCCAAAGTCCTGAGGGAACTTCCACAGCACTGTCGGATCTGTAAGAAATTGACAGACAGCATTAATCAGCAAGCAGCGCACCGTTCAGAGCACATACATATTAATGAGGGGGGAGGGGGCAGGGCTGGATTCTCCTATGTGTCGGCACACGGCGTTCTGCATATGCAAATGTCATCCGGTTGGAGAGAGGGAGAGCGCGAGAGAGAGACTGAGGGAGAGAGAAAGAGAAGGCCTTTGGAAAAGCAGACTCGCCGAGACAATACTGCACTACCTGCAGGAGCAGCAGATGTGCGGCGTTGCATTAATATTTCACAGTGGAAATTTGTTAAAGGGGAGGCTTTACTGTAGTCGTTTAGATATATATAGGCTCATATTGGATATATGGATTCATTCAATATTTGGTCTTATGAATTTTATATAAAAATATATTTTACACATTAAAAAAATAAAAAAGGGCATACTGTTACTACTACTAAATGCAAAAAATAACTAATCAACATTATTTACTATTTTTGTCATTCTAATTAATGATGATAATAATAATAATAAACTAATATTATTATTATTATTATTATTATTATTATTATTATTATTATTATTATCAAAAGTGTAAAAATAATCTAATAATACAAGTTAATAATATGAAACAGTTTCAAGAACTTTTAATTATGATAAATAATAACTAATAAAATATGATGTTATATTAAAACAATGTGAAATTGGTAGGCATTATTATTTTCATTAGTAGTAGCAGTAGTATTATTATCATCATCATCAACAGAATGCAAGTGAAATTTAACAACAATAATAATAATAATAATAATAATAATAATAATAATAATAATAATAATAATAATAATAATAATAATAATAATAATATAAAATCATTCCAAGATATTTAATTATGATAAACAATAATTTATAAAATATGAAATATGTTGTATTAATAAAATGTGATACTGGTTGGCATTATTATTATTATTATTATTATTATTATTATTATCATCATCATCATCATCAACAGAATGTGAGAGAAATAACAACAATAACAACAAAAGCAATAATATCAAAAGTATCAAAAAATATATATGAATACATATACAAGGTAAAAATGATTTCAAGAACTTTATGATAAATAATAATAAAATATGACGTGTATAAAAAAATGTGATATTGGTTGGAATTTATTATTATTATTATTAATATTATTATTATAATCAACAGAATGTAGGAGAAATATAATAATAATAATTTTGTATTATATGCAATATTAATATAAATTTGAATATGAATTTGAATATAAATATGAATTTGAATAGTAATGTATTGATATGCATAGTAATTAATAAGAGTTAATTTTTTTCAATCGATTACAATAAAATAAACAAATGTATTATAATTTTTTTACAATATTTTGCAAGACTTCTGCAAGTTTCACCCTTTTAAGACCATTAAAATGTCATTTTAGACTAATGCAGTTTTTGTTATCAGCTTACTACCAGGATTATCATGAGGAATGATCATTATTTTTTTCTTTTCTTTTCTATTTTTAATAGGGAATTTGTTGTAAAATTTTCTAATAGATGTTCTGAATTGTATCTCCTTGCAATAAATAATTAAATAAATAAATATGAAAATAATGTTTTATTGAAGTAGACTGTTGGCATTTGGTTAAATGTTGGCCTGATTGAGTAGGTTTACTTGGACAGCCAAATTAAGACCTGCTTATAATGATTTAGGACCTAATGCACAATATTTCAGTGACCATAAAGGGCACCTATGGTGAAAAATCTACTTTTCAAGCTGTTTGGACAGACATGTGTAGATATAGTGTACAGACCATCATATTGGGTTGATATAAACACACAAAGTCCTTTTTTTCAATTTAAAAACATAAAAAAGGTGGACCAATTGGAGCGGTTTTCAGACAGACCGCAACTTGCCGTAGGAGTGCGGCCCCCCCCGCCCACCGAATTGATTGACAGCTGCACGCATTAACATGTACCGGAAGTCACGTGTATAATCATGTCAACAAGACCAAACGTGCACAAAGCAATTGGGAATAAAAGATCTGTACAGTTAGCTAGGATCATCATGCATCATCAAATGTGGTCAAGAGTAAGTTTCACATGTTTAAATGTTTTAAAACAGTGCACATGTGTAATGAAGTACAGCGATTTACTTCAGCTTAACTTCAACAGCACAGCTGCATGTCAAAACAATTATAAAGGAAGACGCTTCAATCCCAGATTGTGGACATTAAATCAGGTTTATTTTGTACATAAACATAACAGATATCCACACAGCAGTGGAGATTAAGCTGTATACTGTCACATATGCGTGCAAAAACAGTGCAAAGCTAAGCTAAGCTGTCTGTGTGTGTGTCTGCTGCGGTGTGTGTGTGCGCATGAACTTTGTAATGATATTGTTTGTGACTTATCAATGCAACTGCACAACAAATACTCATTGGTAAAGTTCTTACTGTAGTATTTCCCACAAACGCTACGTGAGACCATGTTCTTTTAAGTCTGTCTGATGCCTGACGCAGCCGAGGGAGGAGATTATGGCACGCAGAAAGGCATGTAAAAATGGTAGGCAGGGAGGACTCGCCTTAAAGGCGCAGTACGACAAAACAACCCCCTGGGTGAAAAATGTATAAAATAGAAATCTTTTAAAAGGTGCGATGAAAAATCTGATGGGTGTTTTGAGCTGAAACTTTACATACACATTCTAGAGATGCAAAACACTTAAAAAAGGGGTAACCTAGGTGCCCTTTAAGACTTTTTAAGGCCTAAAATTTACTTATAATTTAAGACATTTAACACCCAGTTGACACCCCTATTAATAATAATAATAATAATAATAATACAATATCATCATTAGGTTATGTAATATTTACATCTTTAGTATATCAGCAGAAGTAATAGACATAATACAATAAAATAGAAATAATACTATGATTACAAAGAATACTTTTGTTAGCTGTATTTGCCCTTTATTTATTTTTATTTATAATTTTTGTGCAAAGTACCACTCAAGCACTACAATTGACACAATGTATGCCAACCAGTATTCAGTAGTCATATAAAATAACTAAATATTAGCTGAATATTTTGAAATGCCATTGAAAGTTTTGTAAAGATGACATAATCTGACATAAAACAAAAGTGTGTGCAGACTTTATAAAGGACACGCCTTGTGACACATAATAAGGCAGAGCTCCAGACGCCTCTGCTATGAGTCACTTTTAAAAAGATCAGTTGTGGACCACAAAAACAACATCTCAACGTCTGCCGAAGGTCAGTGCGAGACCCATCAAACCAGACGAAGACTTCAGAGCCCAGACACACACAAAACACTCTCCAAATGAGGTGTGTAAAGCACCTCAGTCTCACGCCTTCACCTTACATTACTGGGGTTACTTTTTTTTCAACAATTAACAAATTAATTATGACTTCACTCCAATGTGAATGCTACACAATGCCAACCAAAAAAAAAAAAAAAAATGAAAGGAATAGTTCACCAAAAAAATAAGATTTACTTCCCTTAAAAAAAAAAAAGAGTTCACCCAAAACTAAAAATTCTCATTACTCATCATTTACTGACCCTTTATATGTTCCAAAACAGTTTGAATTTTTGTTTTGATGAACACACACACACACACACACACACACAAAAGAAGATAGTTTGAAGAATGTTGAAAACCGGTAACCATTAACATCCATAGCAATAAAAAATATATAATTTAGAGGTCAATAAATACTGTTATTAACATTCTTTAAGACATCATCTTTTATTTTTAGGAGCTCAAACAGGTTTGAAACAATGAAGTATCAATAAATGATCACATAATTCACAGTTTTGCGTGTACTGTCTCTTTAAGAGAGCTATAGAGAGTAAGTCTGACCCCTAATCAAAGTGTGGTCTGTTACAGGAAGTTCAAATATCCTGTCTGATGAAAGATAAATATAATCATATGAGAGTTATCATCACAGAGCACTTGAACAGCAATATTACACAAGACTGAATGCATGACCACGTTTACTGTTGTTATTTCAGTCATTCCACATGTTATGCATAGAGGTAATAATAAAAGCTGGTCAATAGATCATCATTTGGTTTGAGAATGACGTCTATGTGAGTTGTGCTTTTAAATAAACAGAACAACACATTATGGTGAATAGACCATTTAAAGAATGATTTTAAAACCTTTAAAGTCAAACCTGTTTTAAACTTCAACTTTGCTAATCAAGTGTCAACAATTCAACTTATGTTCATTTCTATATACGCTTCTACAAGATTGTGTCAAACCAGTATAACGTAGAAGTTCTAGTAAACTGAAACTGTGTCAGTCCAGTATTCAGAGTTGAAATTCAGTTTAGTTCAGTTCAATGTGGTTTAATTTTCACTGCTAAAAATGTCCAAACACTATATATATATACATATATGGCTCAGTTCAGTCGTATGAAACTGTACGATTTTAAAAAGGAGGTGTGGCACCTAACCCCACCCCTAAACTCAACCGTCATTGGGGGATGAGCAAGTCGTTCTAAATTGTAAAAATTAGATCATACTAATTCATACGAATTAGCCACTAAATCAAAAAGTTATGAATTGCCGTGAGATTGTGTTGGCTCCTCAAGTCCCAAACCAAGTAAAGCCAGTATCTTCAACGGATGAAATGATGTACATTGCAGTAGATCAGTTTAGAGCCATATTTTTAAGGAGAATGTTTTTAATGCTTTAATCGTTCAGCATTCTTTGTTTTCTTTAGTTTTCTAGTTCAGCTTTACAATCCCATGTAGAATTCTTTATTTTCACCTGTAACTGTAACTTAAGTGTATACTTCAACAATCTTATAGTTCATGTTAGTTATGCATAGGTGTTTTTATTTAATAGCTTTTATGTCCACTGTTGTGTTTGTATTTATGATTATTTTATGTAGCACTTTTGTCCTGCGAGACACAACATTTCATTCCTCTGTTTGTCCACGCTTGTAGCGGAATGATAATAAAGCTCGACTTGACTTGACAAAGCACCTCAGCTGGGTTTCCATCATAACATGAAGTGTTTATGTTCCCCCCCCCAAAAAAGTATGTAAACAAACAAAAAATGCATTAGTGAATTTTCATCAAGTCGTTAGAGTGGCTGACTGTAGTATTGGTAACAGCAATCAACAGTAAGCAATCAAAGCAAAATGAAGATGGCAGATCAGTGAAATAGAGTGGAGGAACTATGACGTAAATTTATATGCATGAAGCAAGTTAGCATTTTAGCAGCTCAGGTTCCCTCATCCTAAATTAAATGTTTTTTTTTTTATGGGATTTCGATTAAAATACTTAAATAATGTTTATGGCTAACATAAACTCAAGTTACTTTCATGTTTTATTCTAAAACATAAAGCACATCAGTTACATCACACTCTTAATTTTTTTAATCGGTTACGCTTTTTTAAAAAGACGGGTTTTCAAGTTGCTTAATGGGACTACAGGCGGTGTCGGAGAAATTATACGTCATCAAGCTGAGCTGTTCTGGAGCGCAGCTCGCTTGTGTTGGACATTTGGATTTGTCTGTTATTTAAGTATTTTCATAAATAGTATTTTATAGTTTGTAGTATTTTTATAATTGGGAATTCATATTGTGTGTAGATATTTCATTCCTTTGTAAAGACCATCAAGAAAGATTATTTTAGTTAATCATTTATTTTAATTAAACAATATTATGAAGACACTGCTCACCAGTGCAGCCTGTCTCTTTCCTGCTCTCAGTAATGCAAACATGTGAATAAATTTGTAAAAATACATAAATATTAACTGTCATTTTAATGATCAATTGATTTTTTTTTTTTTTGATTGATTTGAGTTTTTTCATTGAATGTTGTTCATGTCCATGATGGAACATGCAGGAATACAGACTTGCACCTCACACCACATTTCTGTGATCTATTACCAACTTAAGCGGGCTGTATGCACCCGAGCGATACACTTATTTAAATACGTTTTATGATAATACTATGTATGCACATTTATAGATACAGTTTTAAAACTCTTACAACAACCGTAAAGCCAACCTGGTATTTCCCAAGTAAAAACTAACCAAAAGACATGTAGGTCTATACAAATGTGTTTTTGCGCATCTGTATTTGTTTATAATATAGCGTAGATTATAATGTAATAAACAGAGAGATTATCTTTGTCATGGACCATATTTCTAAAAATAAGCTTGAAAAGTTGCAGGGTGGGGCTGACGTCACAGGCAAGCGCTCTGAAGGCACTGTTGTCCGTTAATAGCCTAATGTTAACTTTTCAGTTCTTGCGTTTGCATTAAAGATCCAATAGTGTTAACGATGTATTTTCGTGTGAGGATTATCTAGTTGGACAAAACGTGTAAGAGTGTTTGAACACAGAGCTTATTATTTGCAATTCTTGAAAAGCCTATGGGAAAATCCTAAAGGGGTTTTATCAAGGGAACCAGCTTTATGTCATTAGCCGATTTTAAGGTGACGTCATAATTCCTCCATTCCATAGGTGTAATGTTCACTATTGTATGTCAGTTTTTTCAGCAAATACTTTTCAATCTACCATTATTTACATTAACTATTTTTTTCAAATCTAAAACCACTGCAAGCATAAAAAAACATTTTTTTTTTGCAAGTTACTGGATTTATATTCTAAATTTGCAGTTTTCAGCACTTGTTTCTCATGAGATACTGCAAAATGTGCATTAACACAGGGTGATGGAAACACAGCCAGTGAATCCATATCATCAAGTACACACACTGTCAACACCCCCTCAACAGGTAAATGAGTTTCTTCTTAAAATGTCTCTACATTTTAACATCAAGATTATACCTTGTCTCATACAAATCATGTCTTACAGGTTTAGTTTAACAAAACATGTTAGGTGGCGCTATTCAGTTAAGAACAGCAGAGATATCAAATGTATCTTCCATTTAATTTATTATTATTATGATTATTACTATGCATAAACATACTTTGTAACAATATTTCTATGTGTGTGTGTGTGTGTATGTTCTCTCATTAATTCAAATCACTTTGTTTTTAGCACTGTAAAGGACTTCATTAGGCCTTCATTATCAAACTTACTTTTACACAAATCCAACGCAAGTGAAACTCTTTCTACTGTACTGCAAACTCAGGTGCTAATATCCAACAGACCATCATCAACAGAAAGAAACTGACACTAAGTTATACCAAAATGCACATTTTAATAAACTTAGAGACATCATAGAGGACTGTGATGTTATTCCCCTGGAAATATTTTTCCTGCTGTCTTAAGTACTAAAGCTTCTTTATTCATTTATTCATATTGTCATTTATTAATGCATGCAGGTATTTTGTTAATTGTCACAAGAAAGCTTTTCAGCTTCACCCAATCACAAAAACCACTATAAATAATGCAATCAAGTTGGCTGTCCTTCTCTCTCAAATTATATATACTGTAAATACACAGCAGGGAAAGTAAGAATTGAACACATAATTCTTTTCCTGGCAATAATATTTCTAAAGGAGCTGTTCAGTTGACATGGAATTGAACCAGATTTTGATTAAAAAATAATAATAATAAACAACTAAACAATACAAACATGAAAAGTAAAACAACAAAAAAAATCTCAAGGGAAATGAGTCATTTAATTACAATGGAATGACACAAGGAGAAATTACTGAACTTCTGAAACTTATTTAATATTTATATTTATATAATAACTTTATATGAAAGGCATTTTTGGTGATAGCAGCTTATGTGAGCAAGTCACATAAATTGCTCAGGTGTAAGTTTTTCCACAGACTTCAACAGGGTGTAAAAATGTTAAAGGCTCTGTGGGTCTCACCGATCAAATCTGATCTTTATTTTCTATTGGATTTAAGTCAAGTGAAAGCATTTGAGAGTTTCCTTGGCTGTGTTTTGGATCACTGCTGAAATGTCCACCCTAGTTTCATCTTCATCATCCTGCTAATGTAGATGTTGGACTGAAGCAGCGAATATTAATGTACAATGACGACGGGCAGAGGGTTGCTGAAGAACTACTGAGAGATTTCAGCTGCTGTCTGGGCTTTCACTGCCTTTCTACACCTCCCTTCATGTGTTCAATACTTTTCTTTGCGTCATTTCATTTTATTATGCATAATGTAAACGTTAGAAACATGTTTTCTGAGAAAAAAGATGACGTGTAAAAGTAGACTAAAGTAGAAAAGTAGATAAAGTAGTTCAGGGCTCAACAATAAGGACTGCCCGATGGCCCGGGGCCAGCGTGTGAGATGTTCGGGACAGTAGACAGGATCGTTACTGGCCCGATCGGGCCACTAATGCCCTGTAACTAAAGTTCAATTTGTCTGTGACTATTTGTCAATTGCGTGCAAATACAGTCAAAATAGAGAAACCGTTTGTGTTTTTTAAATGCTACCTTCTTGGTTCCTCTTATCTGATTGGATGTTGTGAGCATGTTATTTTTTTCCCGTAACAACCAGTAAAGCTAAGAGACAGCAACATGGTGGCAACATCAAGTGATGATGCTAAAGGAAAACATTTGTCTCTAACATCTTGGAAGCAGACATTTACGAGGGTACACATCGACTAAAAAAAAATGAAGTGATGTTTTGTACAGTTTGCCGTTAGTTTAGCAGGTCAGTCATCCTTTGTTTTGCAATAAAATACCTGCACATTTTGCTACTTTTGTTTGCAAAACACTTTAACATTTTTTAAATATTTAAATTCTAGATTTACAAACATTTTGAGATTTTTTTTTATTTGTGGCTAAGAAATAGCAATTAACTTTTTTTGGTGGGGCCAGTGACAATACCGGCAGGGCAAGTAAAAATCTGAACCACTGGTCCGATCGGGCCAGTAGAAAAAAATCCTTAGCGTTGAACCCTGGTAGTTGATTGCATTTGTCTAAACAATATATTTTAACTTATTTTATTTCAATATATAGAGCAGGGAAAAAATTCCCCACTGTATCTATTGAAATAAAATAGTTCAAATATATTGCTTAGACAAATGCAATTAACTACTTTTTTTTACAATTATTTCATTTTAATTTAGAGGACAGTGGAGATTAAAGACAGGAAAGCATGTGACGCAAAGAGAGGAAAAATATCGGCAAAGAATCTCAAGCCGGTAATCAAACTTGGGTCACCGCAAGCACCTTAGAGCTATATATATATATATATATATATATATATATATATATATATATATATATATATATATATATATATATATATATATATATATATATATACACACACACATATACATACACGACACACTAATCCCTTGTTTATTGGCACGGACCAAATGAATAGTTTTAATGTGAATCATCTCATAGCATGTCTAAAACAAAAATATGAAAATAAAACTTTATTTAGTTCACAAGCTGCCAACCACTAGTAACTCTCATGTGGTGTACATTTTTTAATTGGCTTTTTTAATTACCAAACTTTCAGCAACTGTATGCAACAATCAACTCAACGATTTGCATGCTAACTGCTTCCTCTTTTTCACCAGCATCAATTTATAGATGAACAATATGAACTTCCCATCATATCTGAACAGAAACTCTTGCTTCTGCATTCTATGTTGATGATTCAGTTCTGCTGTACAGGAACTGATGTCAGATGAAGCAGTGACTAGCAGAACGAATGCTGGGATAATTTAGCATGTTGGGCGTGATCCCAGCTCCAGCTTCCAACCTTCCTCTGTTGGACGGATCTCTCCATTTTTCATAACCAAACCCTGCCACTCCGGAGAACTCGAAGCTTGTTGTGTATTGCATGAAAAATGTGAATATTCCTGCATATTCTCCACCGGTGCTGACCAGAGTTCAGAGAGGAAAAGGAGGGAGGGGAAGAAGTGAATAGACTGACAAAGGTGCATTACATAATCCCATTGTGAGATTTCACGGACCTTGTCTTATAATATTTTTACAAAGACTGAATTTCCTTCTCCCCAGGGATCTGAAGCCCAACTCCTCCATCTGATCTGGCAGAGTCAGGTCAATTTTATGCTGATTTTATGGGTGAGAGGATGGGAACCACTGCCAGGGCCAGAAACAGGAACACAAGGGAGAAAAGAGAGAGAGAAAGAGCAAAAAGAAGAGACAAGTCAGAGGGACAGACAGAGAGAGAATGACGGGTACTTGACAATGACATCTTTAAGAGTTTAGGTTCAAGTGTCTATAAATGTAGGAATATGCTATTAATGGTCAACTTTCACATTTATGCTACAGCTATTTTCATGCTTTATTTTTTCCCAATTACAGTCAATATCCAATATAAATTACGCAAAAATCAGGCGAACATGTTAGAGAGCCACACACAACATCATAAAATGATGCTTAAACTTCTGATTGTGTTCACATACACTCAAAATAGTGCAAAGCACAAATTTAGACCTCATGGTATAATGAAAGGTACAAAAGTGCACCCCCTTAAGCCTGATTTATACTGCGTCAAGTGACCGGCGTAACCCACGGCGCATGCAACGTGCGTGGCTGTGCATTTATACTTCTGCCCGCTGTCTCTGTCGGTCTGCATTAACACTTCCGAAACGCTAGTTGGCAGTGAAGTGTAAGTCTTCCTCTGTGTCGAGTTTCTTCGCTGCTTTTTTGCTTTTCCTGAACACTTCCTGGATGTACAAGTGGCTCAAACTCGCTAATTTTGAGGCAGGAACCGGCGGTTGTGCAACAACTTTAACTATGAGGTAAACACAAAACAAAACTATCTATCCAGAGCTCCTTCACGGGACTCCACACTTTTAAACAATCGCTCGCGCCATTCGCGCGGCTCTCGGTCTCGCCCAGACTCGTCAGCGCTACCAAGCCGACCAATCACAGAGCTTGCGCTACGCGGTTGCGACGTGTAGTTACATTTTTTGAGAGGTGCACGTCAGTGCAAGGGCTATGCGTCAGTGCGGTAGCATACGCCGGCGTTAGACGCAGAAGTATAAATCAGCCTTTAAGCAACCAATTTGGACACGTACAAAATTTACAAAACATACAAAAATCGAACTTTTAAAAAGGTATCGCCCATGTGACAGGTTTAATACATTTATTTAGGAGTGTTCATTAGGGCTGCACATTTTCTAACGATATGTAAAAATATCACAGTTTCACGGTATTATGATAACTGCTCTGAAATATGGTCTTTTTAAACGTCTGGGTAAAAAAAAAAAATAATAATAATATATTTTTATATATATATTTTTTTTTTTTACTTTGAACATAATGGCTGCGTCCGAAATTGTATATTTCCATACTATATAGTACACTAAAAAGAGTATGCGAGCTAACTAGTATGTCTGAATTCATAGAATATGAAAAACTGCATTCGTGAAGTACCCGGATCACTACCTACTTCCAGCGCGATCTGAAGGAAGCTATGCTATCCCATTATGTACCGCAAAAGAATTCATAAATGGAATTGAAGCGACGCAACTGACATGGGTATGTCATGTGATGATGACAAAATGGCATCTCTAGTTCATCTGAGCTCCTTTCATACAACTCACATTTATGCTGTATAAAACATACTTTTTAACAGTCAAGTACATAATTCAAATTCAAATGCAGTACCTGAGTAGGCTATTTCAGACGCAGCCAATATATTTTATTTTGATAAACATTTAAAATATTTTGAACTGAAAACATGACAGGTTAAATAATAGAAATGAATCAGTGACTTCTGCCGTCTTCATTTGTTTCAAAAACACAGATTTTTTGAAAATGGCATCTTTAAATATCTTTTCTGCTGAAGATACTGTTGTCCTAAAAAAACAAGTAAAAAAAAACACTTGCATATACCATGGGAACAGTATAACAGAAAATTTTTGTGGTTTTAAAACCTTGACTTTTCGGAACCACAGTATACCTTGAAAACGGTTATCGTCCAATATGCATTGGAAAGATCAAACTTTGCAATACTTTGCTATTCTGTGATATGAACACAAATTCAGCAGAAGACTTGAATATCTCTATTTGTTAAGATTTTTTCATTTTAGATTGATTTGGGATGATTCTGATTTGGGATGCATCTGCATAAAATATATTAAATAATCTATCTCCATAAATATATATATATATATATATATATATATATATATATATATATATATATATATATATATATATATATATATATATATATTAGGGATGTAACGGTATTGTAAATATTACAGAATAATATTACCGAAGTCGCGTGACTCGGTAAAACTATAGGTCTTCTGAGAAAATTTGCTCAGGCGAATGAAGCGAACGGGAGGTACCGGAAACTACAATTCCCATCAGCCCAGGCTTGGCCATAATCCCTTGCGGTCTGTTGTCGCTACAGATCCAGTAATGCGGAAATGGAGTGTGCTGCTAGAAGCGGGGATCAAAAAGAGCTGGAAAATCCTAAAGCGGGTGTTGTCGCCGCGCCCGTACTGAATAGTGGTTTTGTCACGCGAGTTCTTATCAGCCGTGTTGTCGCGCGCGTACTGTAAAGCGGGGACGGAGGGTATGTCGCGTCGCGGGGGCACTTTTGATCATTTTGGAAGGGAACTTTCTATCCAAGACTAAAAAGGGCATGTGCACTGCATAGGTTGAGCCCTGTGTGTGCACGTGCCTGCAAGTTGGGGAACACGACTAATCAGTCATGGGGACTGCAGAAACACAGCACACTGTTCAGATTGATGCAGACATGAGATCTCTATCTCACTTATGGTTTGTCCTCTCAAGTGGGGGAAAGACAATGCACAACGTTACCCACTGCTGTCAACCTGGGCCAAGTCATATCTCTCTTGTCCCAGAAACCTCAGTCCCAAATGAGAGGGTTTTTTTCTGTTGCAGGGGACATTGTAAATACCCAGAGATACCAGCTTTTACCAGATTATATTTATATGATAATTTTCCTTTAAACCCATCTCTATATAAGTGAGTGAGTGATTAAATGTTGAATGTGATGAGTTTTCAACACTACTAAATTGAAACTTTATTTTTTTACATGGTTTAATATTTTTTTGTTATTAAAATTGAAGTTCCTGTTTCAAAGCTTACAGATAGATGGCTAATTTGAATGTCATTGACACTTTTGGCACTTTTTTGGAGTATTTTCATAAGTTTTGTTTTTTCCTGTAAATGATTCAATAAATACCGTGACATTCATACCGAGGTATTACCGTACCGTGAAATTCTGATACCGTTACATCCCTAATATATATATATATATTTCTCCATATATATCTCCATATATATATATCTCCATATATATATATATATATATATATATATATATATATATATATATATATATATATATATATATATATATATATATATATATATATATATGGAGATGGGCTAAATTTAAACAAACAAATTGATTTGAACATTAAATGTAAAAGGTTTGTTTAAATCCAGCCCACTTATCTTAAAAAAACTGTAAATCCAATGAATATTTTTTTTCAGTGTAAAGTGACCCAGAGATAAAATTTCAGACTCTTAATTTCACTTTATGCCTCATTGAGCATAAGAAAATTCTTTAAATAATAATTTTCAATAACTTTCGAACAAAAGAAAACAAACATGTATGATAAACACGTGTGATAGCTAAACAAACCGGGGAAAAAAAATGTAATTAAAAATTCCATGTCATGGTACACGACATTGATGCCCTCACATCAGCTACTTTGATATAAAAAGCAAGAGGGAAAAGAGAATAAAAAGGATAATAACGCAAAAAAAAGACATGTAGTCTAGAGAAAGCGATAGGTGAGAAGGAGGGGTAACAGAGGGGGCACTGCCCTCCAACCACGCACCTTCTGTGCTGCATATCCTGAAGGCTCCTGTGTTCTTACCCATTCAGAAATACCTTGAGACGCATGCTTATTCATACACACAGGCAAAGGACTTGCAAATCTCTATCCCTGTGGGATTTTGCCACGACGGGGGGGCTCACATGAAAAGCCCCAAAAATTCAGATGAGCTCTTTTATTATTAACGCCCGCTCTGTCCCTTCAACAAGCCCGATCAGGCTTCAAATCTGAGCATTGCAATCAAATATTTGTCCAAACGCTTATGTAGGAGTACTTTTCAAAAGCTGAGATCCAAACGTTTTGTCTTTTTCTTTCTTTTTTAAGATGACTGTATCTGACGGGTGCAGGTAACGCTAATTCCCAGAGACGCTAGAGTTTTTGGTTCAAACGTGAGCTTGTTTAACAATTAACCTCACAAACACACTTCAGCAAATGTGCCACTTTCATTTGCCATTTGAGGATTTAAAGGTGTCACTGAAATGCAAAAATCTGCATATGGAGGAAAACTAAACGCAAAAGTGACTGATTGGGTGACAAACTGTACGGTAGGAAGAGGAGTAGGGAGGGGCAGAAATGTTGCCTTGGTAACTAACTAACTTGCATTGTTTTCAATAGATTAGGTCAAATGTAAAATTTCCTTTCTAAATTAAACTGCAGTTCTAAAATGACTAATACTTAAAGGGTACCTATTTTACTGTCTCCAGAATGTGTCTGTAAAGTTTATATAATAATATCAATATTAACGTTTTACATAAGGGCACCTAATTTACCTCTTTTTAAGATTTAATACAAGTCTTTTGCATCTCCAGAATAAAGTTTCAGCTCGAAACACCCATTAGATTAGAAGTTTGTACATTTTCTGCTTTGAACAATATGTGGCTGTTTTTGTTGCCAGCGCCTTTAATACTAGTTCTCCCCGGCCACTGTTCCCATGTGACTGCTAGAGTGTTCCTCAATCTCCACCTCAGCTGTGTCAGATAAACAGCACAGTGACAGACATAAAGGAAGCGAATCTCACATAACGTTTGTGAGAAATACTACAGTGAAAACTTTCCCAATGATTATTTGATGTATTTGTTGTGGAGTTAATTCAAGTCTTTCTGCAACGATCACACACAATGTCGTTACAAAGTTCATGCACATACAAACAGAAACACAGCTTTCGCATGGCAAATGTGGCAGGATACATGGTAATCTCCACTGCTGTATGGATATACGCATGTTAATGTACAAAATAAATCAGATTTGACGTCCACAAACCAGAATTGAAGAGTCTTTTTTTATTAGTACTGACATGCGACTGTGGTGATAAAAATCGCTGTAATTCATTAACAAAATGTTTTAAACTTATAAAACTTATTCTTGAGGTGCAGATGATCAGAGAGAGCTGAACAGATATTTTAATCGCAGTTTCTTTGCGCACGTTCTGTCTTGTTAATTATACGCCTTACTACGGAGACATGTTAATAAGCAGCTGTCAATTAAATCGGTGGGTGGAGAAAACCGCACTCCTACATCAAGGTGCGTCCTTGTGGGAGGGGTTTGCATCCTATTTTTTAAAAAAAGCTTTTTGTTTTAATATCACTCCAATATGACTGTGGACACACTATACCTACACACAGTTCTGTCCAAACAGCTTACACAAGATGTTTTTCATCATAGGAGGCCTTTAATGGTGCATTAAAGCCAAATAAATATACAATGAATGGATAACTTAAATCTCCTAATTATAAAATCTAATTTTAAAATCAATGATATGAACTAAAATACCTAATATCTTGAACTGTTTAAATGAAAAATAAACTAGTAATAATTTATGACAAAAAAGGAAATCTCTGTAAGGAGAACAGTTTCAGTACCCAAATTAATCATAAATATGAATATACTGCCATTTAAATTATATTTTATAATTGCAAAAAAGTACACAAAAAGTTTTTATAGTTCAATGTTCATCTAAAATCCTTAGTAATGAGCAAAATATGTCATTTTCTATCCAAATAGGAGTTTGCTTAACAATTAACCTCTGAATGCACTTCTGAGTGTCCCTTTTCATTTAAAGCCTGCAACTGAAAACCTAACGAGCCACAGCCCCAAAATCCAGCAAAAAAACACACAAACACACACACACACACACACACATACACACATGCAAAAATGACCAATTGGGTGACCAACTGTCTGTTTTAGTAGGGGGGAGGAAGGAGGTTTGTCCACTGGGGAATGTAGAAAGATGAAGGCCCCTGTCTGTGGGTGAAAAGCTGTCAAAGGGACCCCGGCTCCTTGCCTCCACAGCCTCCTGCTGCCATATTGTGAGTGTGTTTTTGCGCGGGGCGGGCAGACACAAAGGGATTAATGGGTAAGGCTGAAAGTTGAAGGTTAGGAGGGTAAACCCAACCCCTGCTGCTGAGGCAAGGAGAGAAATGTCACCGTGACAGACCTGGGGCTGCTTAATCCCCCCCTCGCCCCTCGCGCTCCCCGACGGCCTCCCCTCCTGGGCCTGACACGCTGAGGCCGCTCCGGTTCCCAGCAGGTCTGCGAAACGCCTCGAGCCAGTGGACATACAGGCAGGCAGACAGACAGACAGGCAGGCAGGCAGAGAGACAGACAGACAGACAGACAGACAGACAGAAGTACAGAGATGAAAGCAGAAAGAAAATCAAACAAACATGCAGACAGATAGATATACAAAGATACAGTAAATAGATAGACTGAAAGATAGACAGACAGACAGACAGACAGGCAGGCAGGCAGGCAGACAGGCAGGCAGGCAGGCAGGCAGGCAGGCAGGCAGACAGACAGACAGACAGACAGACAGACAGACAGACAGACAGACAGACAGACAGACAGACAGACAGACAGATAGATAGATAGATAGATAGATAGATAGATAGATAGATAGATAGATAGATAGATAGATAGATAGATAGATAGATAGATAGATAGATAGATAGATAGATAGACGGAAGTACAGACAAAGGCAGACACAGACATGAACAGAAATAGAAATGCACAAAAATACAGTAGAAAGACAGATAGACAGACAGACAGACAGGCACAGACAAACAGATAGAACTATACACAGATACAGTAGATAGATTAACAGGCAGGCAGACAGACAGACGGACAGAGACAGACGGAAATACAAACATAAAAGCAGACAAGCAGACAAACATTCATTCATTTTCTTTTTAGTTTAGTCTCTTTATTAATCTGAGGTCGCCACAGCGGAATGAACCGCCAACTTATCCAGTATATGTTTTACACAGCACATGCCCTTCCAACTCCAAAACATCCATACACACTCATTCACACAAATACACTACAGATCATTTTAGCCTACCCAATTCACCTGTACCACATGTCTTTGGACTTGTGGGGGAAACCGGAGTACCTGAAAGAAACCCACACGAACACGGGGAGAACGTGCAAACTTCACACAGAAATGCCAACTGACCCATGCGAGGCTCGAACCAGCAACCTTCTTGCTGTGACAAATATAAACATGAAGACAAATATATATATACATATGTATATATATATATATATATATATATATATATATATATATATATATATATATATATATATATATATATATATATATATATATATAGAAAGACATGCAGAGACACACAGAGACAGTAGATAGATAAATAGGCAGATAGCCAGACAGGCAGGCAGGCATACAGACAGACAGACGGACAGAAGTATAAACATATAGGTAAACAGACAGACACAAACAGACAGACAGATATGCAGACAGATGGACCCACGTAAACAGTAGACAGATTAATAAGCAGACAAACAGTCAGACAGACATGTAGGAAGAAAGACAGACACAATCAGACAGACATGAAAACAGACAAATATACACCCAGATGCAGTAGATCGATTAACAGGCAGATATACAGACAGACAGACAGACAAAGGCAGACAGACTGACACAAACAGACATGCAGACAGATAGATATACACACACAGACACAGTTGATAGATAGATTAATAAGCAGATAGGCAGACAGATGGGCAGGCAGGCAGGCAGACAGACAGACTACACTGTCTGTATACTATACACTATACACAGATACAGTAGACAGACAGATTAACAGACAAGAATGCACCCGCTTGACCATGTAACAGTGTCAGTGAGTGGAGATTTTTTACATGTGAGAAAGATGTGACATTACATGAGGGATGGATGGATGGTCTGAAATGAATCAAGACGAGCAAATGGTTGATTTTAAAAGGTAGATGCATATACAAGTAATTTAACTGATAGATACGGTTAGTAGTCGGTTGCTAGAACTGTACAAACTTTAAGACACCTTAGAGCTCTGAAACTCTCAGGAGAAGAGAGGAGGAGAAGAGAAGAGAGGAGGAGAAGAGAAGAGAAGAGAAGAGAAGAGAAGAGAAGAGAAGAGAAGAGAAGAGAAGAGAAGAGAAGAGAAGAGAAGAGAAGAGAAGAGAAGAGAAGAGAAGAGAAGAGACTATGTACAGTTGCATTGAACCTGGCCAAAGCACACTTGTTCCCTCTCACGTCTCCCCCGACGGCCCGCACTCACATTACATTCGGGCCTGGGCACGCTTACGTCATCAATGCTGCGCTGTTTAGTAAGTGCTCTCGCTTAGCACAGTGGAGATTTCTTTAGTTATATCATTTAAAGTCGTTTGATATGTGGTGACACGCTTTCAAATATTTCACCGAACAGATCAGCCACTTTTGACACTCATAAACAGTCATAAAGTCCTGGTGCTGCAGGAATTGAGAGGTTTGCTAAAGGTGTTCAGCTGTCGTGCAGTGAGGGGTTTGCGTCTTTAATAAACTATGACAGTTTGCGTTCACTGAACAGTAAGAATGATTAAATAATCCATTAAAACGGTTCCTTAAAAGTCACGTCTCACTTTCAGGCTTAGGCGAGTTTTGTGCGCACACACGTGCACACACACACACACGCGCACACACACACACACACACACACGCGCACACACACACACACACACACACACGCGCACACACACACACACACACACACACACACACGCGCACACACATACACACACACGCGCACACACACACACACACACACGCGCACACACACACACACACACACACACACACACACACACGTGCACACACAAGCGTACTGCGCCAAAGCCCAAGTGAACCTGATTCAGAGCACTCACACTTTTCAAATGATCCGGGAAACGTGGCTGGGCACAGTTCAGATAGCATAGTGTGAGTAAGCCCTTAGTAGACTGTATACTTAAAATCTGTTGATACTGCTCCTTCAACACACATTTAACTGACTATAAAAAAAAAACTTGACAAGTACATGTCAACTTGCACTAGCCCTAACCCTACAGGGCTCGAAATTGCGACCATTTTGGTCGCATATGCGCCCGAAATGTTATCTATGCGACCTTAAAATATATTTGGGAGCGTTTCTGCGAGTGTTAAAAATTGTTGTGTGCGACCAGTTTTTACTGCAAAATGTTCACCACATGCGCGGATTCGGGATACATTCACGCAGAATGCATCTCTAAGCTCTTTGTCTGCACTTGAAACGTGAAATGCAGCGCTCAGTTATGGTTTAAAACAGTTGTCATGTCAACTTGCTGCAGTAAACAAATCCAAGTCCGTAATGCTTGCCCCGCCTTCACGATCTTCTTATTGGCCCAAACCTGCTCAAGCACTAAACGCGAATGATTGGTTAATATCAGCTGTCAATCACTCAGCGCCTTCTGGCTTTGGATGACAGAGAGAGCTACTACCGCGAAAAATTATAAAGCACTGAAGATGAAAATGAAGATAACACTGACAGATTTAGTTTTATAAACCATCTAGTTACAAATAATGACACATGTTACTAGTGATCATGTGCTGAATGTTAATCCACCATCTACACTTTTCCAAGAGTAGAAGACTTCCATTGGCTTCAAGTCCACTATGAAAAGTCTGTGGGATGGAGTTTTCAGGTAACTGCCACATCTAGCACGAGAGCTTCTGATTAATCCTTTATATAATCGCCAGATGCTGTCCGCCGTGTAAGGGGCAGCTATATGTCAAAATAAACACCATCGCAAGCGGGCTTGCATTGAGTAAACTAAATATCGCTACTCCTAAAAAGACCGGTATTGCTATTAACATGATGTATGCATATAATAATGTACAGTAACGTTATATGTCAAAAGCATCAATGCAATATCAGACAGCACTTGTGAGAACAGCACAGTTATACCGTTAACAGATTCATGTCCAGCAGTGCGTGCAGGGCCGGTGAGCGGTCCGTGTATGCTTTTGGTCACTCAGTTCTGTTATAAAAATGTCTTTTCTTGTGATAATGGGATTTCGTTGAGACATATTTTCCTCACTCTTGCATATATGTTTTTTTTTTTTTTTTTTGCTTGTTAGTTTGATTAGTGTTGATTTCAAATACAATAAATCTGCTTGTATAAAACTTGTAGTAACGGTGCTCATAATTGGTGGGTGCGACTAAATTTTTGCTGATGCGCCTAAATTTTTTGAGTTTGGAGCACCGGTGCTACCAAGCAAAAAGGTTAATTTCGAGCCCTGCCCTAACTCCAACCCTAACCCCAACCTAAGAGTCTACTTATAATCCAATGAGAATTAGCTGGCATGTAGATGCAATGTAACTTAAATTCAACAAACAAACCATCGAAATAAAGTGTGATTGAAATAAAGCTTAATTTTATTTTAACAATGACATTATATTAACATTAATTTTGACCGCTCTGATCAATTGCCTGTTTTACAGTGGCCCTAAGCAAGCAATCAATTAAGAAATACATTTAGTTTTATGGCATTAGCCTAATGGTTATGACTCTTTTAATAACTGAGAAAATTATAATAATGTGAAGCTGTATTGCAGCTCGAGTTTAAGAAAGTTTCAGCCTAGTAAGTTTGTCTAAATAAAAAAAAAATAAATAAACAAAAAAGAAGACGAATCATACCAGTTAAATCATTTGATGCACTAAACAATTCTTGTATGGACATAGGAATTTGTCCTAGAAATATTACTAACTATATACAGTTGAAGTCAGAATTATTAACCCCCCTGAATTATTAGCCCTCTGTTTTTGCTTTTTTTCCCAATTTCTGTTTAATGGAGAGAATACTTCTTTTACCATTTAACTTTTTTTTTTACTATTTAACACATTTCTAAACATAACAGTTTGAATAACTCATTTCTAATAACTGACTTAGTTTACCTTTGCCATGATGACAGTAAATAATATTTGACTAGATATTTTTCAAAACACTCCTAATACAGCTTTAAGTGGCATTTAAAGTCTTAACCAGGTTAGTTAGGTTAACTAGGCAGGTTAGGTTAATCAGACAAGTTTTTATATAATGTTGTTTTTTTTCTGTAGACCATTGAAAAATATATATAGCTTTAGGGCGCTAATAATTGACCTTAAAATCGTTTTTAAAAAAAATGAAAAACAACTTTTAGTCTTGTTGAAATAAAACAAATAAGACTGTCTCCAGATAAAAAAAAAAATTATCAGACATACTGTGAAAATGTCCTTGCTCTGTTAAACATAATTAGGGAAATAAAAATAAAAAAATTCAAAAGGGGGGCTAATAAAATTCAACTGTAGGTCAAGTTTGGACAGCTATGCTAGAAATATTCTACAGATATAACATGTATTAAACACGATCAGAATCATATGCAACTTATCATCCTGAACTAAACTTCTAATGATGGAAGAAATCCATCAACATGCTTCCAATCTGACGTATGTCAATGTGGTGGCAGCTCAATGCACCGCCGTCGCTGTTTTCATCTCACCACCACTCAAAACACCTTGAAGAAGTCTAAAACCCCATCGGCTGCCGGCGACGGCAAGGAAAACAATCTCGCAGTAATTTGACTGCGGAGCGAACGCCGGTTAATGGGTGAGAATTGAATTGAAATCACCTCAGAGGAGCGAGCTATTTTCCTTTTTTTTTGCTTTCGCACCCAATGTGAAGCGGGCCGTGGGTGATGGCAAGCTTGGGAGGGCCCTTCCAGAGATTCCCCTTGGGCTTCGTGCACGGCTAACCTTCGACAGGACCGCCGCTGCGTGGCAACACGCCGCCGCCCCGAGCGCAGACAGCGCGGGTCAGTCGCAAATCAATGTTTTGACGTCCCGGGAATGCTTGTCTTTAAAAGTCGATACACGCCGCTTTGATAGAGCCGAGGCCGGGGGGAAGAAGGTTAATAGGTGAGTGGTGGAAAGAGCTCACAGCTGACACCACTTTTTACCACCTCTGTCTGTCTATCTATCCGCGAACGGGATGGGTGTAGAGCCAATACAACAAATAGAGTCGATTGAGTTGGCAAGCTTGTCATCGTATGCTGATGGAAAACCTCTACGTACTTTAATGGCTCCTTGGGATCCACTTGTGTTTAATAAACTGTGTCAACAGGTAGCATGAATATGTGAGGTGTTATCATCATACTATTAAGTATTATCGAAGTAGAAATCAAGCTGTGGAAAATGGTTTGATGCATTTCTAAATATAACAATGAGTGACAGGCATCTGAAACACCCTGCTTTAATAGATTATCACATCAAATACGCTCTTATTGGCAACTTTTGTGCAAACTTTGCGCTTTAGGTGAGGACAGATACATTGCTTGTCGCTTGGTTAAACAGGGTGCAAATTTTAAAGCAAGTAGACAAAGGCTGCGAATTGTTGTGCTTTACAATATTTGGGCTGTCAGCTTGAAAGGGCAAATGCCAGGTTAGAACACAACAATTAGATAAAAAATTTTAGGACTATGGTAGAGCACTAAACATTGGCAAGCAACAGGATATCTTGTCAATTTGAACATTGAACATCTAACTGAACAATAAATTGTTGTGCATCACACTATTTGATTCTTTATTGTAAAGAGGCACAACATGCTTATTGGTTTGGACACAAAAATCAACTATAATATCCTGACAAAAATTGAGTGAGCAGGACATTTTGTCTAAATAACTGTATACACTCACAGAAATAAAGGTACGCGAGCTGTCACTGGAGTGGTACCTTTTTAAAAGGTACAAATTTGTACCTTAAAAGGTCCATATTAATATCTTAAGGGTACTTAAAAAGTACAAAAGTGTTCCTCTTAAAAATTTTAGGTACTAATACTTCTGAGGTACCAATATGGACTCTTTAAGTATGTGAAAAGGTACCTTTTGAAAGATGCCTGCTAATCTGCTTACCCTTTTAATTGTGAGATCTGGGGGCAGAGCTGCTCGAAGCTAGAATAAAGTTACTGATCCAGAAGTAAACTGATGACCATACTTTTGAAAAGGTACCACCCCCCAGTGACAGCTCGTGTACCTTTATTTCTGAGAGTGTAGGAAGCATCTGATTGATTGTAAAAGTGTTTCACATTGTAATTTTCCACTTTGGATAAGGACAGGCAAATTACCTGTTGATTAAAAATGACCTATAATGACCACTAGAATTGAATAATAATGTTTAGAACTATGAAAAGTAGGGATGTTCAATATATTGAAACTTTCAAAATATTGCAAATGTGCAAAATTAGTGATTTAATAGAAATGTAACTATGAATTGTCATCAGCATACCCTCTGGATGTCATCAGACAGTGAAGCTACATTTCAACACTCTCTGAAACAAAGCAGAGTGAACATGCTAGACAAAAATCCAGCATGTTTAAGGGTGGATGCTGAAATACTTTATGGCCACACAATAAAGCCATGTTCTGAAAGCAATAACACAGCAAAGAAAAACTCCACAAGTGTTTTTTATTTTCCTGATTGTTGTTGATGTTTTTAGATTAATAAAACTATACACTCTCAGAAATAAAAGGTACGCGATCTGTCACTGGAGTGGTACCTTTTCAAAAGGTACAAATTTGTACCTAAAAGGTTCATATTAATACCTTAAGGGTACATATTAGTACCTAAAATATACAAAAGGGTTCCTCATAAAATTTTTAGGTATAATATATACTTTTGAGGTACTAATATAGACCCTTTAAGTACAAACGTTTACCTTTTGAAAAGGTACCACCCCAGTGACAGCTCACGTACCTTTATGAGAGTGTACCAGTGGAGGAAAGTGGTAATTACATTTGCTTTCTTTATTTAAATTGTTACAATAGGCTCTATTTTAATGATCTAACCGTTAGTTTACTCTAAAGAAGATTGTGCAAAAGCACTAATGGCGTGTCCAAACTCACTTTTGCTATTTTAAAGACAGCAACAAAAAATGTCTGTGTGCCAGCACAGGATCTAAAAGAGTTGTGCTTACTCTCTTATGGGTGTGTTTTGGGAATAACATGCATTAAACCAATCAGAGTCTCATCTCCCATTGCCTTTAAGAGTCAGTTGCATCACATATTTGCTATTTACATGGCAGACTTTGTTAGCAGAAACATGAACATTTCACTAGTGAGAAATTCTATTTTTGTACCCCTGCCTCTTCCCTTTGGCCCTTAAGGGGAAGGGCTTTAAAATTTACCCCTAAAAAATGGGACAGCACTACAGCACCTGTACATGTCATCATATATCATCACGATTTCTTGCTTCATATAAGATCAGACAATCATGACTGCTGTAGTTATTTCAGTTGTGTTATTTTTTGGTATTTATCTTCAGGAAATCACTGAAGGCATATATCATGTTAACAATCTAATGTGACAATAAGATCGTAACTATACTGCACATTTACACTGTGACCATATTCACCTATGTAAACACAGCAAAAACAACATTATAGCAGACACTGTAAAAAGCTCATTCCTAGCCACTAGACTTTTCTGACAGGGAATTGGAGCGTCATCAAGTGTCAGAATGTTGTGGAACTGCTGTAGAGGAGTTATTTTTAAGTATTACAGATAGCAAAAATTTTCGGGGTTTTTTTTTGCAATTTTTTTTATTATTATTGTAAAGCATGACAGTAAAACACTAGTGCAGTTATGAATATATTACATGTGCTTGTTTGTTGTGAAAATTCGTAATAATGACAAAAAAATACTAATTTGTGAATCTCCTTACTTCTGGGTGCAGCTGTGGCTGGCTGGTGTATTCTAGGCAATTTTCTCACCACTTGGTTTCAAGTGTGGTCCTAAAAAAAACTTTTTTCAAAGGGGTATCTACCCCTTGCCCTTAGCCTAAGCCTTCAAGCTAAAGAGAATTGGGGTAAGGGGAAGAGCTAAAGCCTAGGTGATACTTGACGCGTCCGCTTAAGTGCGCGCGAAGAACATGACGTCATCTTGAAGTTTGTGGATGTTCGCTTTCGGTGTGTGCGACATGATTTTGGCTGGCGGTGCACACAGCATTTTTTTTTTTTGAGACTCGAGCGAACAGTGCGCACGGCGCCGTGTTTCATTTGAGCTAAATATGAAACACTTTGAAGAGATTTTGTCTGAACCAGTAAAACTGTCCAGACATCTTTATGATCCCTGATCATAGAGATAACCTAATGATCAATAATTCTTGGCTATAAATTACAACAGCTTTGGGAAAGGAGAAAGTTTTTGTTAAAAGGTTTGGAAAAACCTGAAGGATAAGTTTGTTAAAACCAAAAGAGTTCATGGCTAAAGTGGAGACCCGGACACACAATTACAAAAGATGTTTTTTAAACCAGTCACAGGTTTTACATTGGTGTATATATTGCAATGTTGAATTTAAAACAGTTTAATTGTTACAAAACTATAATGAATGGTAAAACTGTTCGAGAAATGAACAAAAAGCAAGTGATGCATAAAAGTTTGACTAAAAAAATCTTGAATGGTTTTTAAAAGACTTTATAATCATTAAAACAATTCATAAAAATAACAAAAATAATTAGTTTAAAAATATTGAATGATATTAATGATATGACGTATAGTTCCGGAAACTTTCTACTTCTCTGTTTATCCGTCAGATTTTACAGTGGGTTTCTTTTGACCGCCCCTTGATGTTTTAAATAATATCACAACAGCGAACGCGACAAGTATAAAAGCCTCGTCCGCTTGTGCGTGCGCAGTCAGCGGAGGTGCGCGATGTGGCGCTAGGCGAAAGTATAAATCCAGCTTAAGGGGTAGAATTGGGATTGTGATAGTGAATGTGTATGGATGTTTCCCAGTAAATGTGTTGCAGCTGGATAATAATAAAGGGACTAAGTTGAAAAGAAAATGAATGAATGAATGAATGAATGAATGAATGAATGAATGAATGAATGAATGAATGAATGAATATTCATATAATAAATTTTAATAACAACAATATTAAACAAATGCAAATTGTCATGAATAAGCTGACTACAACAGAGCCGGATTCCACCAAAGACCTCTAAGGTTTAATAGTTATATAAACAATAATAGCTTTTGTTACATTTTAATCTTTTAATTTTTCATATATAAAGATATTTGTGTGTTGCTGCACATCCCTGTGTTTATATTAAGCAATGTGTCCAACATAGGAACATCAATTATGCGTTTTTTAAATAACAAAAACTTTGTGCCATTAACGTTATACAAGCCTTTATTTGGTCAACGGCATTACATTTTTTTTTTGTTATGTTTTAACATATACGGACTATATTATTTAGCATGCCATCATGTACTCTAAAACAGGGGTCACAAAGAGCTAACTTCCTGCAGAATTCAGCTCCAAACCTGATCAAACACACCAGAACCAATTAATTAGGACCTGAAGCAGTACTTGATAATTAGAGACAGGTGTGTTTGGTCAGGGTTGCAGCTGAAATCTGCAGGAAGTTTGATCTCCAGAAACAGGGTTGATAACCCCTGCTCTAAAACATGGCAGGTTATTTCAAAACAAATTCTGGGTAAAATAGGGACTAACCCAACATTTTATTTTTATTATTATTATTATTATTATTATTAAATTAATAGGAACAAATGTAAACCAATGTTTGGGTTAGTTCATAATTTTGGTTTAAATAACTTAACATTTCTGACACAATTGCATGACAAACCTTAGGATTTTGGCAAAGATGAGTGACAGAACATCTTGTCCATGACTGTATTTTAAAACTAACAGTGGACCTGTCAAGTTTCTGTTTGTGTTCAGTTATCATCAACAAAATTTTTCACACAATTTTTTTCATTAATAAAATTAACACTGCCCTCAAGTTGTTTCAAACATGCAAGACTTACTTTGCTCAGCAAAAAACACGAGCAAGCTTCATCAGCGCCAATAGCCTAGTGTTACTGTGCGCTAACATATAGCATCAACGCATATAGGTCACAGCGACCCAAGTTAGATTCCCGGCTCAAGTTTCTTTGTTGATCCTTCCCCCCTCTCTGCTCCCAATGCTATCCTGTCTGAAATCTCTGCTCTCCTTTCATAATATAGGTTAAATGCTCCTAAAAAATATTTAAAAAAATTAAAAAAAAAACAACCACAAGCAAGTTTCTGGAGAATGTTTCAGTAGTTTTATCCACACAACAACACAAACACTAAAACATGTGTTTAAACATTTAAGTTTTGAACAACTTAAGATTAAAATTTTTAGAAGTATATGACAGCATTTTTATTTCTGAGAAAATGGTTTTAGTTACTTCACAGACCATCAACAAAATCAACAGTTAGGTCTCCTCGGATGCAAACAAACGTGTGCAGCCCCACTGAAAAGCAGTGGTTTGTGTTTTCATCCAAAGATGAAGGACTGTGTGTGTTGCCTGTCTGCCTTTCCTCTTTGTACCCTCCCTCCGTGCCTCCACCTCCACCTCCTCCTCCTCTCGTCTTATTCTTGGCCAAAGGTTAAAATGCTGAACTCGCAACCTCCTTGGCAAAACCTTTTCTTCTTCCGCTCCTTTTTTGCGCTCATCTATAAAAGATTTATTTCACAGTATGTAGAGGTCTGGATTAACCCACTCCATGCCCCAGAACAAAGCCATTGTCTTTGTGGCCGAACAGGTCCGTGTAAAGAGGAAGCACCAGCTCCTCGACATCCACAATAATGCCATTGTGCCAGGCATACTGGAAGGGTCTTGGCTGTCTTTTGGGGGGCTCGTCTAGACTTTGAGCCAGCTACTCAAGGAACTGGTAGAAAATCCCATCAAGCAGTGGAGTGAACGTTAACTAAGGTAACCCGCTGTGAACCTGATGAAGATGTCAACCGAACATATGGGCGAAGAGAAATTTCTTTTGTTGGTACAAGGAGCTTTTTTTCTTCCCCTCCAGAATGAAGGGGAGTGGAGAAGGGGAGGGAGGCCAGTGTTTGGAAGCCAAAAGCAAGGAATAACTGTGGTCATCAGTTTACTTCTGGATCAGTAACTTTATTCTAGCTTCGAGCAGCTCTGCCCCCAGATCTCACAATTAAAAGGGTAAGCAGATTAGCAGGCATCTTTCAAGCTTGAACAGAAAGAAAACACTCAGTCGCTTTAAAAAAAAAGGAAAAAGAAAAATCCTCCTCACTCTTTTTTTCTGCGAGCCACAAATAGCATTACATTTCATGCTACTTTACTTGGCAAGAGCCTTAAAAAAGGATATACTTTGCTGCAATGATATGCTTCTTTAAAGTATCACACTGATCATTTACTGCCTGTTAACTGCTCGGTGCAAACAAAAAAAAATGCAATAGTTCACAATCATGTACTCTGATAGTTAAGCGAGCATCTGTCAAGATGACAAGTTTAGGCACTTTACAAGAACTTGCAAGAGTTTGTAGTGATTAAGGCTGTCTGCTCTCACGATTAAAACCTTTTTGTGGGTCAGTCATATCCATATAATTACACAATGCAAATCTCAAAGTTTGACTATTTGCCTTTGTTCATTTCAGTTATAGACACAGATATGATAGTTAACACCAATTATATAATAATTATTATTTTGTGTATGAGAATCACGCAAATACATTTATAATTTTAAACTCTGTACTACGGCTGTACGATATTGGGTTAAATATTGAGATAAATATTGCAATATAAATACAGTTTCACAAGATATATTGAATAGGTCTATTGAAGGTTTTCTATACATACATACATATACATATACACACACACACATGCACACACATATATATATATATATATATATATATATATATATATATATATATATATATATATATATATATGTATGTAGCGAGGCAGTGGCTCAGTAGGTAGTGCTGTCGCCTCACAGCAAGAAGGTCGCTGGTTCGAACCTCGGCTCAATTGGCGTTTCTGTGTGGAGTTTGCATGTTCTCCCTGCCATCGCGTGGGTTTCCTCCGGGTGCTCCTGTTTCCCCCACAGTCCAAAGACATGCAGTACAGGTGAATTGTCTGGTATTTGTGCGGAATTGTGCGGTTGGCTAAATTGTCCGTAGTGTATGAGTGTGTGTGTGGAGATGGGTTGCGGCTGGAAGGGCATCCGCTGCGTAATAACTTGGAAGAAAAGTTGGCGGTTCATTCCGCTGTGGCGACCCCCAATAAAGGGACTAAGTCGACAAGAAAATGAATGAATGAATGAATGAAATAACTTGCATGAAAAGAATATATATAATTTTTACAAAATGAAAGTGGCAACAGTATGAAATAAGTTTGCTTTTAAAATAAAATTTGATTTGAATAAATAAAAAAGATAACACATTTAAATGAAGCTTCATGCTTTAGTCATAATAAACCATTTAAAATGGCATTTATTTTCATTCTACTTATAACTTTTATTTAAATATAATACTGATTATAAGAATGACACGTTCAAAATAGATTACATTTTTACATTATAATATTATTAACAGTGATGGCAACAGGCCTTTATTTCTGTCCTAATTTCCTGTGACATTTTAAAATGGTTCAATTAAACCCTCAAGCTGTCGTTTTGTATTGCTTCTGTTTGTAGCAGACAACATTTTGCTCTTTCCTTCTTATTTTAAATTTCAAGTTATGCCATCATCTCCTCTACTCTGCCATTCGCTTTCTATGATCACCTGTGACATCCAAAAACACACTGATGTCAACATGATACAAATCATAGAAGAAACCACAGTCAGTGTTTTGAATGTTTGTGTAAAAATGGCCATGAGCAAGAAATAAATAACAAGTGACAGGCCATCTGAAAGATAATAATAAACCAAAAGCACAGCAATTACAAAAACAAAAAAAACAAAAAAAAAATAGAGATGGACTTGACACAGTATCTGGCATGGTTTAATATGCAAAAATACCCAACAAACATCAAACGCTGATTACTCCCGTGTTTTATAGCAATGTGTGACAATTTGTCAAAAGCCTGTGTGGATTCATTTGCATATCCTACACACGCTTATAGATTTCAGCTAGGAAACAGAATGAGAGGAAGAAAAAGTAAAAAAAAAAAATGTTGAAGCTAGTTGGGGTGCAACCCAATTTCACAGCTTCATGATTGAGTGGAGCAGCATATGGATGTCGGCTATGTGACAGTCCCGGCATATCACTGTATATTAGCGCAGTCTGTCACAATACATGTCCAATAGTGGGAATGTTTATCAACTGTCTGCATGTGAACGGCTTTTTTTTTTTTTTTTACTTTGCATACCATTTGGTTGGGCTCATAGCTAGCATGCAACGTCGGGAAAGAAAGCCAGCGCACCACAAAGAGAATAAACAACATTCAAACAATCTGCCTCGCAAATCACACCTTAACTCCTGACTCAAGGGTAATTTATATGCGCAGTACAGACGCGGGAGGGAGGTATTGCCAAGCCCGCTAATCACATCAGTCATCAAACTGCCTTATCTCAAGCTAGGCTACATCTCATGGACATTAAAATGTCTTTACCTCTTAAAGGGGGGCAGCCGCGACTCCGGTTTGGGTGCGCGAGGAGAAAAGCTGGAAAGGGGCTGCAGCAGGTAATCACAAGTTGCAAACCATATGCTCGCACCATCTGCCTCACACGTAACACGTACACGCATCTAAAAATGGGCTAGCTTGCAGGAAAAACTCAATTATCTATTAAAGCATATGACAATTAGGCATTGGACGGGGAAGGTGTTTTTGTAAGTATCGTACGCTTTCGTAGTAGCAGTGCCTTCGGGCGAGTAGCAGTGACGCTATGGGATAACAACTCTACTGGGATAAAGAGATTTTTTTTCTTTCTGTACTGATTATTTGGTATAAGGTTTGTGTTTGGATGACTGAACTGAGGATTACTGAACAGAGCAGATTGATTGAAAACAATCTAAACAAACGGTAAAAAACTGATAAACAAACCACTCTTAGGAGCGAGTCTTTTAGGGAGTCATTCTAAAAGATTCCATCACTGTATGAATCTCTGAAAGCATTTAATAATCAACTCACTAGCTTTGTTTCCATTCAAATATGCCAATTAAATTATATGTGCAAAACAGGAATATCCAACACAATCTCATGGCAATTCGTAGCTTTTTCATTTAGTGGCTAATTCGTACAAATTCGTACGATCTAATTCATACATTTTAGTACGATTTGCGTATCCCCCAATGACGGTTGGGTTTAGGGGTGGGGTTAGGTGCCACGCCTCCTTTTTAAAATCGTACATTTTCTTACGACTGAACTCGTACGAATTCGTACGAATTAGCCACTAAACTGCCAAAACGTAAAATACTTATGTTTTCTCGTGAGATCAGGCTGGAATATCGCGTATATGACATGCAAATAAAGCACCATTGCATCCAATGAGTCAAAGAGAACGAAAATGTCACTTCCTGATAAACTGGTGGCAAATAAACAGAATTTGCTCCAGTAGGAGAAGCCGCATGAATCTTTTATTTATTTAATAAATTACTTGCGCAATGCTGAAACACAATAAACACGTGGTGGCATCAGAAGGGGTCATACGTGGAGCACAGTCGCTCTTGACAGTTCTGGAGGTAATAAATAATATAACAACACTAATACTGAAATAGTTACGGCGTTTTAGAACGACCAAAACAAAATTTCAGAGGTTTTACAATGTGCTCAAGCTGCCTTTCCACTGTATATGACATTTGGACACGACTGTCGGAATTTTCAGTATTGTCGTGCACCATGAGAGAGAAACGGATTCTCGTGCTGTTCGAAATGATGAGCAAAAACAGCTTTTATTCTTTGTGCATTCACCATGGTTGAATGAATGAATGAATGAATGAATGCTAGTAACTCATAGACTGCTAAACATTTTGGGGGGAATGTGGAGACTACATAAATAATTTTTATTATTCATTTATAAATAGAAATGTTTTTTTTTTTTTAATAAACTTTTTTTCTGATTAAAAAAAAAATTACGGGAACTAATTCTCATCTAACGTACATGCATCTGCAGGGACAACAATGAATACATCACATCTGGTCGGCCGATCGCATACAGTTTAGTCGCAGGAGTTCAAATATTTTAACGTATGCACAGCTTAAATCGGATCAGAATTTTCCGCATACAGAAATGATCGGATTCCATGCAGCTACCGGACTACTTTCCATTAGAAATTAATGACATCCGGTCTGTCACTTGTTTGTCGTGTGCAGTGGAAAGGCGGCTTTAGATGTGGAGCACAAAAGTGCTAGACAGTTCTAGAGGTAATTAATAATATAACAACCCTAATACTGAAATAGTTAAAGCGTTTCAGAATGACCAAAACAACATTTCAGATGTTTTACAATGTGCTCAGCCTGCTGGTTTGTCCATTCACACACATTTTTACCATCACATGATCTCTTATAACAAAATCACATGACTTTAATGCGCATTATGCGCACTTTAATGAAATTTGTTCAGTAAAAGTGTTTTCATCGTAGTTTATGCGCATCTTTTCTTACCGAATTACATACATTTATGCACATTTTCAAAATTGATGCGCATCTTTGAGTTTCCATCAACCGTTTTTTTTATGTACATATCAAAAATGCGCACAAAAATACGTGGATGGAAACATCGCTACTGATGCTACTTTCAGTGTGCATTCAATTTTAATCCGTTATGATAGTAACTGTAAAATTATGTGATTTTACGTTTAGATGTGTTGTGGACAAGACGCGTCAGACCAACCTCTCAGAAACACCACATACTGTATGTGGCTACTTAATGGCTTTCCTTGTTCTGAAAGCTTTAACCCTTTAACTACCCCACCAAGAACAAAATTTATGGTAAAAGTACCGCAATTAATACATGTACTATGAAAAGTCTGAAATATGAATTGTAAGACCAATTTATTATTCTTTTCTTAAATGTAAAAAAAAATAAAACATTTTTGAAAACTAAATCATCTTTATTTTTTTTTAAGTATGCCATAAAATATTTCAGATTCTCATGTTTTTTTTTTTTTTGTTTTTTTTTGTTACAATAAAATCAAAATCAAGTGTAGTAGTGCAACAGGATGTTTGTTTTATTTGTTTGACCGACAATGCTTTGTGAGTAAACCATTATTTAAAACGGTCATTCTTTAAATGATTTAACAGTCATTATTTAAAACAGTAAACACATGGTCACCGGTTTGGTAGAGGGGCAGTCAAAGGGTTAATAACACACTGAAATGATATAACAACATCCTTTCTCATTATTTTTGGAATAATGTGATGAAAAAGGGTATGTTTTTATTGAATAACATCACACTTTTTACCTCTGCACTTAAACGTGCAATTCTGAGTGTGCTCTACATGTGAGTGGACTTGATCCATCATGTGTAGAAGACACACTTTCCTATCCATATGCACCAGACAATCTTACCAACACTTTTCAACATGTTTCTAGAAAAAAAATATGCAAATCCTAGTGTGTTATTTGTAATAATAGAATGTCACAATGAGAAACTACTGAAGGCTTTTTTGGTCATAGCAGCTTAAAGACGCCTCTCATAAAATGAACCCACATGTGTTGCTCAGGTGTAAGTTTTTCCACAGACTTTAACAGTGTGTAAAATCTTGATGGTTTTGTGGGTCTTGTCTATCAAATCTGCTCTTTAACTTGTATTTTCTATTGGATTCAAGTCAAGTGATTGGCTGGGCCATTCTACAGCTTGATTTTCTTTCTCTGAAAGAACTTGAGAGTTTCCTTGGCTGTGTTTTGGATCATTGTCTTGCTGAAATGTCCACCCTGGTTTCATCTTCATCATCTTGGTAATGTAGACATTGGACTTGCGAAGCTAATATTCATTTACAATGAGGAAGGGCAGAGGATTGCTGAATAACTATTGAGAGATTTCAGCTGCTGTCTGGGCTTTTACTGCCTTTCTACACTTCCCTTTCTTCATGTGTTCTATACTTTTTTTTCCTAGGTCATTTAATTTTATTTTACATAAACTAATTAATATTGATTTATTTGCATATATGGATTTCTTTAGATGTTATCAACATGTGGTGAAAATTTCAAGTCAACAGCACCTTCAGAAATATGCTTTCTGAGAAAAATGGTGACATGTTGAATACTTTATTCCCCAACTGTATATTTGGCAGGACTAAGTGAATCATCACTTTCAAGCCTAAAAGTGATTTTACTATATGAAACACCTATATTTTATTAAAATATTATATGAAGCTTTGTGTAGATAACAGAAAAATATGTTCTATTTTATAACACGCACTGTTCTCTGCGGTGCGTCTTCCTGAAAACAACTGCAGCTATTTCAAGTGCAACATTTAACAGGCTTTTGCTTAGGCTTTAAATAAATGGCACAAATACCTATAGTTCGATCAGTGCAGACATTACTAACTCGCATTGCATAACTGATTTAAATACTTTCCTCCCATAAAACTCATGTCAGACAAGAAACTCCCACAAATGCATTTTCAGTGAGGCACAAAAAATCCGTTTCCATGCCTTTTTAGCACTATTCTTCACTGCACGTGTTTAGTAAATACAGAAAGTACTTTTTATGTCAAAAGACTGTAAATAAATCTGAAATAACATGGTAAAACTAGAACCTAAAGTTTATTGATAAACTTTGATGTTGGCTTGAGAAAGCCAACGTGACTGCGCTAGGACTGGGAATGGCAGTTGGCAGAAAGCACGGCGGCGGTTGCTAAGTGGTTGCTAGGCAGTTGCTAAAACAATTATGGCATTGTTAGGTAGTTGCTAAGCAGTTGCTAAATGGCAATGCTCGTGTACATGTTTGATCAAATGCTAATACTTAGGAGGCATTTATAGCATATGTTATTGCATTTAGATAATCATTCATAGCATGTAGCTTATCGTTATTAGCAATTGGCTTCCATTATCATTGTTACCATGCATAGTACACAGGAAGTCCCATTTGCTAGCATGAGTCAAACAAGCCAATGCCCAGGTCCCTACGATGTTCTGATGTAGAGATATTGCTATTTTTAAATGGTTGCTTGGTTATATTGTTTTATTGCTATGGGGACATTTGACAGGTTAGTGATGATACATCAAAGCTTCTTGGCAATATGAGTGATCTAAACCAACCCCGATGTTTCTATGACAGTCTTTATGAGTGTCAAAAACTGTACTTGAACATTATGTATTCCTGGTGTTCGGTTGCGGCTGGAAGGGCATTCGCTGTGTAAAACAAATGCTGGATAAGTTAGCGGTTCATTCCGTTGTGGCGACCCCTGATTAATAAAGGGACTAAGAGAATGAACATTATGTAAAAATGGCTTGCCGTATTTTTTTGAAAATACAATGCTTAATAAGTGTGAAAGTGATACATGCAAAAATAGCTTGCCATATCAGTAAAAAATATGGAGTTTAAGTCAAAAATGGCTTGCCATATTTTGAGAAAAATAATGCTTAAAAATTATTTATTGGAAAACTAAAAGTCTGATAAACCTTAAAGATATAGCAACAAAATCTAACGCATCTAAATACAGCTTTTGGCCTAATTTGGGGCTTGTATACTTTTTTTATATGCTCTGATTATAAAAATTTTATATTTAACATTTTTTATTAAAAAATGATAAGTCTTACAGGCATGAGGAGATATAGCAACAATCTTGAATGTAGAAGGCACATTTTGACCACATTTGGGCCTTGTGGCATGAACGGCCTAGGAGGAGATATGTTTGTTTTCAAGGACAGAGTAGTATAACAGTATGTTGGCTTTCTCAAGCCAACATAATGAAGTGCTTTTTCATATAGTATTGCTCAAAATTAATATAGAAGGAGATTCGTTGATGTGTTTAATGTTCTGTTATGCTCAAATTTAAAGGTATTTTTATGTCTGGGTTTCTGGGGTTGCCACTGTGCCAAAAAGTAAAGTTTGTGGGCATATTGAAACCATAGCTAAAGACCATGAGATTCTTTATTTAAAGGACAATGTCTGTACACAGTTCTCAACAGTGAAAGTTACTTTGCTAATTAATATATGCAGATATATTTGTGCCATTGTTAAGTAGAATGTAGTAATAATATACATCAATTAAAAAACTAACATAACTGCTTAAATGCAATATCACTGAGTTTGAGTTTTCATTTAAGTTTAGGTTGTATATTGTACAGAGAGTGGTATGTAAAGAAGCAGTTTTTAAACCTGAATGGTTTAAGGCATTACTTTGTAAGGATTCTGTACTGATTCCCAAAAATCACATTTCTAGACAAAATAATATTAAATATATATAATATTAGATATTTAAATACATTTAAGATTCAGCGGCTTTGTGTTGGGTTTAAACTGTGTGATTATATTGTTGTTATCTCTGAATGTAAACTGGGACAGGAAGAAGTGCAAGGGTGCACTGCTTATGTTAGCATTAGCAAACCCAGCTCAGTACAGTTACCACCAACAGAAAGACTAAAGAATTTAACCAGCTACCGCTGTGATGTCCAAAGGTGAAGTGTGAAAACTTTTTGGCTTCCACTGTAAAGGAAACACTAAGGAGATCGACAAGAGTCATGCCGTTTGCAAAAAAAAGCTATGCTAAAATCCAATATCTGGCACAAACTGAGCTGGTGTTCAGATGAATATGTAAATATGTGCAGCACACTTCATTCTAAACACAAAATAAGAAGTTAAAAATAATGAAATTATAATTTACAACTTATAATGTTAGTCAAAAGTTTTCCACATTAAACATCTACTTTATAGGAAAAAAAAAATTTAAGAGTGCGCTTGAAAAATCTCAGTTTCTCTTTATTAATTAGGCGTGGGTTTGAGTAAATTGTTTGTTTTTTATAAAGGAGTGACAACATTTTAGGGGTTTAACAGATCATGGTTGAGTCGTAATTTGTACGAATCCCAACCCACGGTTCCGAACACACGTGACCTGCTTGATACATGTTTTGTTTTTTTACTTTACTTTACTAAATTTGCTGCATTCAAATCACATGTATAAAAGCATTTAGGCTTTCTTGTAAAATATAATAATGACTGAAGAAGTTTTGGAAGGTTATTCAGGATGTGGTGGGTTTCTTAGGTTATTAAAGGAGTTTTCTGTCACTACTAGTTTAGCCTGCATTAATGCATTCAGTGTAAGCTGCATGATTAATCATTAAAAGGTCGGGATCTCAACACCCACGCAACATAAACTATAAATGATGGTGATTTGCATATGTTTATTGAACCTTCGAATGGCTGCATTCAAATCTAAAAACGCAAAAATAGATTCAGTCTTTAGTTTACAAACAGTCAAATAACACAGAATTACTGAGATAACAGATTATAGTTTAAATAAAACCACTGATGTTTATGGACAAGATTAAAAACCACCATCATATGCATTTAACTTGACCCTCAAAAATGAGTTGTAGGCAGCAACTATATTATTTACCTAGTAGGTGGCGACAACCAGCCATCAAAAATATGCCACTGAATAATTTTATGCAATATTAGGTTTTATGAGCATGAAGTTAATTAGCAATGAAACTAAATTTGAGTGAATAACTGAATCAAATAAAAATGAGACTAAAATAAATATGGGTTGCACAAATTATAATCTTAGATTTATTCATTCATCATTAGCATTGCCAACAGCAGTAGTGGTAACAGTGAATTTTCCACAGTACTGAATATTTTACAGTTTATTTCTATCCAGTTGATTATTTCTTCATTTTATTTTTAATAAAATGACAAGTTTATCCAAGTTCTGTTTATTGAAACCAAAAGTTTGTTGCAGTGATATCTTTGTAATGAATGAAAAGCAAATTACATTTATAAGCAAATTGAAAGCAAATATCATCTTTGCTATTCCACCAAATCTTGTTTTTTTAACTCTTATGAAGGTAACTAATTGGTACAGTAATGTCTAAAAATGAATATAAATTCACAAATAATTTTTTGTTATTTCATCAATTGTCATTTAATGCTTTAATGACAAAATTTTTATTAAAAATTTAGAAAAAAAAATGTCATTAGTAGTTCACAGAAAAATAAAAAATAAAAATTATTACATTTAACATAGACTGTGGGCGGCCGCCCAGGTATATTAACACCCACCCAAGCATATTTGGTTGGTGACATTTATTTTTTACTATTATTATCATCCTTTTACACTTTTTTTTGCATCCGCCCAATATAACTAAACATCCACTATTGTTTAAGTAGTGGAAAATCTCCTCTCACTCTACGCTTTTCCTACTTCTCGTTGTGTGCGCGCAAGACTCTCCCACAGACAATCTCACATGCTTTGCAGGGACCCACAGAGACCCGCCCTTTTGGGACATAAAAATGTGTCCATCTGAGGTTTCTAAATCTCCTAAAATGTCTAGGATTCGACTTTTGGTTTTGCTTTCTAAGCCGTCATAAATTTAAAATGTAATGCAGAAACAAAATTAAAGGCAGATTTACTTTTGCATGGCTTCGCAGCTGACAGTGCATGCACAGCTACAAGACCAGAAGAAACATTATATAATTAATTATTTGATCTAAATAACTCAGATAAACTTTTCTATTTACTCAGAGAGGACGAAATTACATCTAGTCCGGCTGCAAAATATATGTACACCATTAGAAATGGTTAATTAACTCATTTGCCTTATTTAAATAATCTAAACTTTTTATTCTTTTAATTTTTTATTTAAAGATTTGTATTCCATAACTATTTCTTATTTGCTGTATATATATATATATATATATATATATATATATATATATATATATATGTGTGTGTGTGTGTGTGTGTGTGTGTGTGTGTGTGTGTGTGTGTGTGTGTGTGTGTGTGTGTGTGTGTGTGTGTGTGTGTGTGTGTGTGTGTGTGTGTGTGAAAATTTTGTATTTTTTTTATTTGATGATGTTGATACTTGGCTATACTGTACAAAATGTCAGCAGCATATTTTACCTGTCATTGTGTGCACATCGCTCCTAAATAGAATAAAAGTTAAACAAATAGTGGTTTTTAACAGATTTTTTTTTTACTTGAAAATAAACAGTTTAGGGCTAAGCTGTGGTGCAGTGGGTGGTGCTGTCGCCAGCAAGAAGGTAACTGGTTCGAGCCTCGGTGGAGTTTGCATGTTCTCCCTGCGTTCACGTGAGTTTCCTCCGGGTGCTCCGGTTTCCCCCACAGTCCAAAGACATGCGGTAGAGGTGAATTGAGTAGGCTAAATTGTCCGTAGTGTATGAGTGTGTGTGTGTGTATATGTTTCCCAGAGATGGGTTGCGGCTGGAATGGGTTGCATCCGCTGCGTAAAAACTTGCTGAATAAGTTGGCGGTTCACTCCGCTGTGGCGACCCCGAATTAAAGGGGCTAAACCGACAAGAAAATGAATGAATAATGAATGAAACAATGTTCGTTAAAATAAAAATATTATTAAAAACCACTGTCACTTTGAGGTAACCATGTGCTGTGGGTAAAATGTGTTTCAATCCAGCTTCCACCACAAATATATTTCAAACCTGTGGGAAGCACTGCATATCTCATTCATTCATTCATTCCGCTTAGTCCCTAATTTATCAGGGGTCGCCACTATGCCAACTACTCTGGCATAGGGTTGTCATGATACCATTAATTCCCATTACGATACCATACCAGCTGAAGTATCGTGATGCCAAGTAGTATTGATACTGTAATTCATAACTCAAATCTATGAAATAAAAAAAAATTGTCAGAAATACAAATACTATATCGTATATGTTATAATAGGCCTACTTGAATTGAATTCATAATTCCCCTATTATTGAAGCAAAAGTATTTGCACATCACTTCACCTAAAATACATGAGTTTTTTTTTGTTTATTTTGTGGATAACTGACCAACAAAAATACATTAAAATAAAGATACAAATTATACCAAATGAAACTTTTTACAAAAAGAGCAAACTGGGATATATGAAGTGGTCAAATTGTTTCAATGTTGCTCTTTTTAGTGTCTCATCCAAGCGGCAACCTCCTGCTCTCCCTCAGGAAGCCAATACGGAAGTAACTAAAACTGCAATTCATCCGAAATTCCGCTAGTCCTGGCCTCTCCTGGCTCCAAAACAGAGCAAATTTCAATTGAGCCCACTGTTAGAATGGCCAACTTTACAGCAGAAAAAAAGGTGTTTACAGCCTGGTACAAAAAAAGATTTTGGTTAATACAGCTAATATTACCCTTCATGACAACTGTGAGGGGGGTGAATTTTTTTATAACTCATCTGTTTCCTTTATATTAAGTTATAATAATTTTGCATAATTAAGGGAGTGGCCACTTGAGTGACAGCTTGGTCTCACTGGTCGCCGTCACGTCACCTCAGCTGAATCCTGCAGATTAGCCACTGAACTCGGCATATTTATCGTATTTCTGTGTTGTTTTATGTGGCTTTACACAGTCAACTGCCTTTTGGACTTGTTTCCTACAATTATTAGATGGCATGGCATGCTGAGTGAACTTAATTGTGCTCACAAACCATTCACGTGGCCTCCGTTTCCCATGTGAGTAAAGTTATATACTTATATACCATCTCTATACATGTATTTGTTTTATTTAAGATCATTTATCATTTTTATTTATATTTAGAGCTGTAATGCACTCCAGAATCTGTCAGATTGATTAGCTGTAGGCTCTAGAACCGTCATCTGAAGCGTTGTCATACAGTGTTATGCTGTATTTCATCAATATTACATAAACATTAACTAACACAGACTATATCTGAAGTGTTTGGATGTAATTCGCGTTTTCCTCCTGTTGAAAAACGTCATAAGAACAATGTTTAGTGGCTCAGTGTATTACTACAGTGTTTTTAAAAGTCTAAACACTTTATTGATATAGTGTACAGCCAAGCACAAGTGGTCAGAATACTAACGAGTCACAGGTGATAAAGTATTAAGCGTTCTCCCAAAGTAAAGTGTGTCTGAATCAGGTCCAAGCAAACTGTCTGCAGGTGTCTGTAGCTCCGCTCACTCTCCGCCTCTTTGCCCTTGTTTGGTATCCCGCCGTGGGTGTGATGACGCGAAAACAAAATGGCGACGGTTGGCCGCGCCTACTTGTGGCTTCTTTTGCGCTCTTTAGAAACCTATGGGTGACGTCACGGATACTACGTCCATATATTTTACAGTCTATGGTCTCATCTATTGTTTTTATTTTTAGTCTTTTTAAGTAAAAATCTAAAGTGATTCAACATTTCACTTTGTAAGTTGTTCTTTTTACAAGATTGTTGCTGTTGTTGTAGCTACTAAATCATATTGACAAGAATAAAAATGAACTGATTCAGATGTGCGTTCGAACTGAAATGTCAGAAAATGTGCAATAGGTCAACATAAAAGGCATGTATTCTACAGTTTTGCCACCTTAAAGTGCTTCACACACTTCAAATAAAAGTCTAGTGTTGCATAAGCGTGTGAGCATTCTAGTGACTTTTCCACATGCAACATTATATACTGTAGATAAACCATTAATGACGATACTGCCATTTACAAACTACAGTGCCACCGCCAGTATTTGGGAGCCATAGTATTACCATACTACCATAGTTCTGGTAAACCATGCAACCCTACTCTGGCATGTATTTTACTCAGCAGGTACCTTTTCTCAAACACAACTATAAAATTGTACATCTTAAGAAACATTTTACAAATCGGTTCTTAATATTTCTCAGCTGTATATGCTAACATTCAAAAGTGTGAGGTCAGCATTTTTTAATGTAAATAAATACTTACAGCAAACAAGCAGTAAATAGATGCATTATCAAAAAAATATGAAGCAACAACTATTTTCAACTTAATAAAAATAAAAAATGTTTCTCCAGCAACTAATCTGTATTTTAAAACTATTTCTGAAGGATTCATAAAACTGAAGATTGGAGCAATGGGAAATAATATTTTTAAATAAAATAAAGTTTTAGCTCAAAACACCCATCAGAATCAGAATTTTTACAAAAAACGTTGACATTTGAGATTTCATTTCAAACTGGTTTAACTTAAAAGCTTTAAATGGCAGCTATTTTACCCCTTTTTCAAGATTTAAGATAAGTCTTTTGTGTCTCCAGAATGTGTCTGTAAAGTTCCAGCTCAAAACACCCAACAGATTATTTATTATACCTTTTAGAACAGGGGTCACAAACTCGCGGCCCGCGGGCCTTTTGCAGCCCCCAGTGCAATATTTTGTGGCCCGTGCCGACCGCTGTACACTGACAGAATCAGCGGAGCGGGGAGAGAGAGCGCTCCCCGCTCCGCTGATTCTATCCATACACCCGCCGTGTAAACAAAGGGGCGGGGATGCCAGTGACGTCACCACGCACCCCGCCCCTTTGTTAGACGCTGTGACGGGCGGGAAGTGTTAGGAGGGAACTCACGCTGGCCAGAACCAAGGTAAGCTGTTCCCGCCCCTGCCTGCCACTTAGCTACCTATCTGCAGCCTGCCACCTACCTAGCTACAGCCTGCATCTTATATATATTATAGGTAGATACAGACAGGTACAGACTGATGTGACTGGAGTGGGGTGGGGGTGTTTTATTTATACATATATACGCCTTTTTTTTTGGTGAGGGCAGGCATGTGCACACATAAGGCTCAACCTGTGCAGTGCACATGCCCTTTTTAGTCTTGGATAGAAAGTGCCCTTCCTAAATGATCAAATGTGCCCCCGCAACGCGGCACACCTTCGGTCCCGCCCTTCAGTAGGCGCACGACAACACCGCTCTTGAGTACGCGCGAGACAACACAGCTGATCAGTACGCGCGCGATACACCGCTCTTCAGTACGCGTGCATCCACTCTGCAGATCTGCAATCATTTTTCTGATCTGCAATCAGATTTGTGAGAAGAAGCGCTGTCAAGTCTCTGGCAGCAAGGAGTAGGCAAAAGATGCCATGTTCAGAAGAACTGTTCATAATCTTCACTCAATGTTCTATTAATGTTCAGAACACTTCATGTTCAGAAGAAATAATTAAAACTGTTAATAATGACATTTGAGGACTTTTTTTGTGAAATCCCTTATGCGGCCTAGCCTCACCCAGACTTTGCCTCCTGCGGCCCCCAGGTAAATTGAGTTTGAGACCCCTGTTTTAGAATGTTGAAATTCTTTGCTGCTTTGTCTTTGTCTGCTTTGAACACATTGTAGTTGTTTTTGTGGCCTGTGCCTTTAATGCTAGTTCACCCCGTCCACTGTTCCCCGCCCACTGTCAGAGTGTGCCTCGATCTCTGCCTCAGCTGCGTCCGATAAACAGCACAGTGACAGACAAGGAAGCAGATCTCACATAAGGTTTGTGAGAAATACTACAGTGAGAACTTTTCCAATGATTATATGATGTATTTATTGTAGAGTTAATGAGTTGATGAGAACAATGAGTTACACAATGTCAACACAAATAGATGCACTATCAAAAGATATGAAGCAACTATTTTATAACTTAATCATCAAAAATGTTTCTCCAGCAACAAATGGGTATTTTAATCTATTTCTGAAAAATGTGTGAAACTGAAGATTGGAGCAACAGAAAATAATATTTAATATATATATATATATATATCTATATATATCTATATATATATATATATATATATATATATATATATATATATATATTATTTTTTGCATATAATAGTTTTTAGCTTGAGATTATTTCCAAAAACAAATCCTTTAATACATTCTTACCAAAAAAAAAACTTTTAAAATGTATTTTAACTTATTTAACTATTATTCATGTAATAAAAATGAAAGGTTGAGAATGTTATGACTTGGAGTATGAGAGATGCGACAAGCATCCTCACGTACTTAACTAATGACAGCTCTGTATGCTAATTCCATCTGACACTCCCTGAATCAGAGATGGAGCCGAGGACCAATCCAGTGAGAGAAGACACGACTCCATGTGTGACAACAAAGACCTCATGAATGAGTCACATGATATTCAATGACAAATAGCACAGCAAAGCCCTCACAAAGACAAGCGGTGGGGACTGACCTACATTCAGTGGTGAAAAGTGGGCTGGAGCCCAAAAAAAGAGGCCAGCACCGTGATACCAAACTCAAAAAAAAATGCCACAAGTCACTCTGCACGTGAACATTTTTAGAAGAGGAAGTCCTATATTGCACCATTTGAAAAATGAGATGTGATGCTAATGAAGCGAGGCTAGTCTGCTCTTAAGGTTACGGGGAAACTTTTTGTTTTGCTATAAGGATCATCATTAAACTACTACGTTCCCAAACAAAAACCTAGTTTATATACATTTTATTTAATTAATCTTTTTAATTATTTTTTTTTTTATTGAACAGAGAAAAAGAACAAAAATCTAATTAAATCAAGATGATTAAAATGGGTGTTCACATTCATGCAACAGAATGAATGTGAATATTGGGTTATCAAAACAAAGCTTTTAAAAAGCAGAATTATATTATACTTGACATGCCGTTTGAGATACAGAACACCTTCTCTGCAACACTTCTGTCTTTTAAAAGTGTGAGACATGTTGGTCAAAGATGACCATATAAAAGAAAATGACAACAACTTTTAATAGAAATGAATTTGCACTTCAACTTTTTCAAGCTTTGAAACACTCAATCATACACGCACTCCTACACTACGGACAATTTAGTTAATCCAATTCACTTATAGCACGTGTCTGGACTGTGGGGAAAATCAGAGCACCCGGAAGAAATCCACACCAACACAGAGAGAACATGATGAGTATTATTATTATTAATAATAATAATAATAATAATAATAATAAGACAAAGCAAAGCTCCTCCCAAAAGAAGCCTACAGAAAAACCTGAGCAACTCTTTTAGTATGTCTTTGTTAAGAGTCTTCCTCATTAGCACTTGTTGAATTGACAGCAAACTTCCTCTCTGGGTTCAGACTCATTTCAGCGCTTGAAATGACACGACGCAATAATCTAAACCAGCAGGATTAATTATTTACAGTATCCTCACTTTAGAAGTCATTACACTTCTCCGAGAATAGATCTGCCAAGAAGTCTTTCCATGTTCTTGTAGACCGACTGCGACAGTGCACTTAAATGAGGAAGTCTGGGAGCGCAGCGTCAAGCCCTGCGGTACCTCAGAATAAACCAATCAGCAGATTCGTCCCGCCGCCACATGCACGCAAAGCACCAGTGCTGAGAACAGGTCCAATGTAGTCTATTAGGGAGGGGGTGCTGGGGTCAAACCACCTGAGAAGAAACAGGTCGACTTCCTGCAGGGCCTGACTGTTCCTGTCACATCTGCTGATCTTCAGTCGCCAGCACCGGACACTACAAACACTAGCACTGCCATCCAGCTGTAGTAAAGAACGCCAGTCTGCTGTCTACACGAGTAGTGCTGTCATGCTTCCACCAACATTTCAGTAGCCAGTGCCAACAACACAGTTCAGAGTCACAACAAAACCATTAAACTAAATACAGGTGTAAAAACACTCTGAAATGAGGAGTTGTGCAATTTTGACTACTTCCAAATAGGGCTGCACAATAAATCATTTCAGCATCGATATCGCAATGTAATAATTGACATTAGTCGCATCGCAGGATATGCAATTTTGAGTTTGTATTACATTTTATCATTTGCACGTGTTTTTGATGCCTGTGATTATATAATGATTCTAAAATCATCCGGATATAAGAATTTGTACCATTTGTGACCTTAACTTTGGATTCATTTTATTAAATTATTTTTATTTGTATCATTTAGTTAATGTACTTGAATACTGTTAAGACTCGATAGAAGATCGAAACGATAAAACACTATATTTTAATTGTATCTTTTTCTTGATTGCAATTATTGATTATTTTGTGTGAAAATACTCACAACACATACAAATACAGAAGCACACTGCAAGTAGCACAGACAACAATGAAAATGTGTCAGAGAACTCCAAAAAGTTTATAGATTGTTTATTAGATTTTCTGGAGATGCAATCCCACTGCCGAATCATCCCAATCAATCTAACAGTATCAATTCTTTTCAAATAGAGATATTAAGTCATCTGGTAGTATTTTATTATTCATATCGCAATATATAATCGCAAAATAAAAAAGATATTGCAATGTTAGATTTTTCCAATATTGTATTTTCAAAGGTGATCAAAAACAAACTAGATTTGGCTGTTTTAGCAGTGTAATCTCTCATAAGGTCAAATGAACTCAAACAGCACAAATAAAATAAATAAATAAAAATAAATAAATAAAAATTAGAGGTGTGAACTTACACTGGTCTTACAGTTCCGTTACGATATCTCAGTGCATCTACGATGCTTTACATACAGTTTTATGTTTTGTTCACCGCAGCAATTCTTGTATTAAAATGAATAAATATATTTGTATACTATTTGTAATAAAACTGTCCTTTAATACAAACAGCCCGATATATGAACTGTACCTTTAAACAACACAAGCATTTATAGCAAATAAACAAACACAACTATCCCGCTTAGAGAGAGAAATTGACTTTGCTTTCATTTTCTCTGTTCAGCAAACACAAACGCAGTGAAATTGTGCATTGTTTTTGCGTTTTTAAGTAGTTGGAGTGTTGTAAATACGTGCCCTCACCTCCCTCACCATAGTAAGCTACGGCGACATAGCGCATAGGAGATAAATGACATCAGTACATATTAACAGGTTATGATTATTATTGAACCGATACCAAATTGTCCGCGTCTGCATAGCGGTGCACGGAAGAAACAATTAATTTTGACACCTCTAATAAAAATGGTTACAAAACCAATACCATCTCACACATATAGCAACTTTTTGATTTAGTGGCTAATTTATATGAATTTATGACTTCATTAGTTCATTCAAGTAAAGTTTGCTCATCTCCAAATGATGGTTGGGTTTAGGGTCTTTTTTTTCAAATCATACATTTTTGTATGAATTAAATAGAATGAATTAGCCAATTTTCTGACAATACATAAATTCTACTTTTCAGAATGCAATTCTTTTTGAAAAATGATTGTCTATGCTACAGCTACACAATATTAGAACCTGATATTGTGATTTATTTGTCCGCAATAAAAAATGCAATATGAACACAGTTTCACAAGATGAATAGCTCTATTTGGCAGTTTTCTAGGGAGTCTAACATTCTTCAGGTAGAGTAATACCAAAGCATAAATTGCTTTTTTTACTTTGTCTTGTTTCTATTCCAAATATCGAAAAAATCTTAGATCACGTAAAAATATTGTATTACTTTCAACTTCAAAAGAAATAACTCAAAATTTAGTTGAGGCTAAATGATTAGCCATTGGGATAAGTAAAATAAACGTTTTAATGTAGATATTTGGACAAAAAACAAGACAAATATTCTGAGTAAGATAAACGTTGTTGTGCATAAGCTACATAAATTAAGTATAAATAATTAAATGCAATTTATCTTTGTTGCACCCCAAAAATTTATAAGAATAATAATAACAACAATATTCCTCACATTTATGGTCCGTTTCCACTGAGTGGTACAGTACGGGTCGGTAAGGGGTCAGTTTCAGTCAACGTCATTCTCGCTCGGGGAAATGTCTTCAGTAAAGCTGTACGGGTGGTTCACATATCATATGAGAAGCACTTTTCACAAAAGAGATGCTCTTTATACGCCTTCACAATCTATGATATGTTATCAATTATAGAAAAACTACACGCAACATATATTTAGTCCTTATTTGAGTTTAAAAACAACACACAACATATAGCTCACAGTCAGTGCAAACTTCTCATCTGTATCTTTAATCTTCGCCAGCACATGTAACCTCTCGTTGTTAAACAGTAATTCTGTCATTCCGAGTTCATAATAGTGCAAAAAAGTGATGATATTAGATAAGCATTGCAGTTTTTTTTCATATTTTAGGTTGCTGAAGAAATCATTTGCTCTGTTTTTTTGTTTTCCTGCTTCTCCTTTGTTTTTTCACGCTTCACTCTCGCGTTTGTGTTTCTGAAAGGATCGGATGCATGTTATAATCAAGAGCTCAAAAAGTTTGTTATTTCAAATATAGATGCGCGGCAAGTGCACAAGAGCTCTATGGAGGAAGTGAAACCGCCCGCGCTTTTAGTCGACCTCGTAAAACAAAATCAGGACACAGCAGATTTTGTTCTTCTTGGCCTTGTGGCTGTTCATCAACATTAGAACAAAGTTTGCTTTAGCAAGTCGACCATAGTTTGTTATTATATGTGTATAGTAATACGATGTAATGTCTCAGCTGTGTTTTTAAAAATTGTCGTTACTTTGTTTACATTCTCCTGCCTTATGTACACTCTAGTGACGTTTCTCTGTAAACCAACATTGTTCAGCTGCGCGTCCGTTTGAAAGGGTACACAAAAAGTGGTACGGTACGGTTTGCTTTTTGGTACCTTTTGACAGTGGAAACAGCCATAAAAGCGTACTAAACCATACCCTACCACTAAGTGGAAACAGGCCCTATAGGATAGAACTTTCTTAGACATTCAAATTGTCAATTGCTTCAAATATTTTTAAATAAACATAAGCAATTCTAAAAAATAAACAAACAAACAAACAAACAGTTTTAGTGCAGAGCACTGATTTTAACATCACTATAATAGGTTTGATCAAACATTAAATGCTTTTGGACCACCAAGACTTATTTTTGTTTGTTGCAAATTGAGTGACCTACTTTATAATGTCAGCTTGAACTTTACCCTACCTGACAAACATTGCACACTCCTACTTGCTACCTACTCCTGACCACACTTTTAAAAAACACTGTCATTTTATTATGATAAATATTTAAAATATTTTTTTTTTATATAAAAGGAGGGTATTTGAGAAGGACACAAACTCGCAACAACACAGTCTAGAAACAGGTGACTGTTGAACCATCCAGTGCTGGCAAATTTGGCAAAACTTCCGTCGTAATCATAAATTCATATATTCACAGCCCCAGTGGAACGGCTTCAGACTGTTCACAACTAACGAGACTCTTCAGCACAGCAAGGGGAGAAAAAAAAGCACAGAGAGTTTCATGAAGTGAAAATCCATAACTTGCAGAACTGGAGGTCAATCTGAATTCAGTTCTAAGCAGGGGTGGGTGGGATAACTTATTCCACCACTTCAAACCATTGCTTTTTTCCATCATTAAGCTGTATTTTCGGGTGATGCTGGCAAAGGGGAACCGGGGAGACTTGATGAAGTTGCACGAGTATAATGAGGGCAGATCAAACCGAATTGAATCTGCATGACTATAAAGTAAAAGAAAATCACGCACAAACTAGCCTGTAGCCGTTCTGAGTAATGACCAATCAACACCATCTTAGGCACAGCGGCATTGTTAGTCTGACAGCAGAGCCTCAACAAAGTGTTAGCTGGCTCTGAACTCTAGACACAGCTGAGCGCCAATCAGGTTATTTAACAAGGTGGGGGTCAAATGGCAAAAAGAGACCCCTGGCTCGCAGACCTGTCAAAAGCTGGTGTGTGAAATTTGAGTCAGGAGAATGAAAGTGCTAGGACACTCGTTTAAGAAAAAAATAGCTACAGGTACTGTACATTTTTTAAATATTTATTGTGGTGACTCAAACTTCACATGAGAAAAGTTGAACAGGTTTATCCTGCAGCATTCAACTGAAACTTGATCTCTACAGGAAATTTATAAATTGGTGTAGTTTCTTTTGACTACACCAATTTTGATCTTATTTTAAACATAAAATTTAACCCTTTATTGGACACTGATTGAAATTATCATCTGTAAGTGATTATAAAGACTTTAGTGACTATAAAGAAGCTGTATGTAAGTTTTTGACTCTTGGCCCGTACTCACACTAGGTACAGTTGCCTCGAACCGGGCCAAAGCACACTTGTCCCCCCTCCCGTCTCCCTCAACGGCCCGCACTCACACCACAATCAGGCCTCGGCAGGCTTAAGTCATCGCTGCTGTGCTGTTCAGTAAAAAGCGCTGTCACTCAGCATCACAGTGGAGATTTCTCTAGTTATATTTAAGTCGTTTGATACGCGGTGACATGCAGTCAAATATTTTGGCAAACAGTCCTTAGGGATGCTGTGACACGCAGTCAGATACTTCACCGAACAGATCCGCCACTTTTGGCGTTCATAATCATAAAGCTCTCGTGCTGCAGGAATGAGAAGGTCTGCTAAAGGTGCGCAGCTGTCATGCAGTGAGGGGTTTGCGTCTTTAATAAACTACGGCAGTTTGTGTTCACTGATCAGTAAGAATGATTAATAAATCTATATGTAACAGTCCCTTAAAAGTCACGTCTCGCTTTCAGTTTCGGCTTTAGCGCGTTTTGCACCCACAATACAAACATACTGCGACAAAGCCCAAGTGAACCGCGCTTGGGCCCACCTCTTCCAACCAGGCCAGGGCCGGCCAAGTGAACCATGCTTGAGCTTGATTCACCGCACTCACACTTCACAATCGATCTGGGAAACGGGCCTGGGCACGGTACGAATGGCATAGTGTGAGTAGGCCCTTATAAAGCAAAAACACACCCTGTTTAGAGATGTTTAAGAAACATGCTAAGTGAACAAGTTTATCTGAAAAATGCTGAAGTCAGATATTGCGCTTTAAAAATGTGTGTTACTTGCTGGAACGTCTGTCTTTGTTTTGGTCATTTAACCCGCACAATGAGAGTTTAGCCATTTATATTTCAGCATTCCAGATTCCTCTGGTGGAAAACTGCATATTTCGTTCATTCAGTCAGGAAGGCTCTCAAAGCATTAACTGCAACCAAAATGCGACCACTGGTGGACAGTAGCAATCTCCGGAATGAGACGCAGATTCAGAGTTCCACATGAGGTGGTTATTAATTAGCAAATATTATAAATATTCTGAACATAAACATTAGGTGAAAAGATTACATTGTAACCTCATGTCCTAACAACACACTACCTGACAATATTTGCAGTGATAAGCAATTGGGCTGTTTGCACCAGACGAAACAAGACAGAAATTTAAATACAGCCAGTAAAAAGCACAGAATAGTACACATACTGCACTTTAACAAAATGGTAAGTTTTATAATGGATTACATATTTAATCTGTTTAAAATGATTAATGCTGAATCAATGTTGAATTCAATTTCAAATGGTTTATTTTATTTTCAAGATCTGAGTTGAACTATCTGCTGCTGCTTTTAGTAGTATGGCTATAAATGTCACGTAAAATGGCATTCAAACTCACATAATTAGCATTTAACACTGAATAAAGCACATGAGGTGTACCTGAGGTGATCACTGTAAGCTTACTCTGTTGTTCAGCAGCAAGTTATAGAAACGGTTTCAAAATATAAATTTCAGGTGTTGAGTAGAACAAAAACTAATTTTAATATGGAAAATATTAATATTAATATCACGTGCCGTTGCCTTTTATTTAGAACATGACTTAAATCAGCCTTTAAGCTTAACAATCAGGCACAGTGCTGTTGGTGTCGTCAATCTAGCAACCTGCGCTTGCATGTGTTTTAAACCAGGTGTGCAATACCTAGTTCAACCACTCGGTGACAAACTTACATACTGCACTTCAAAAAAAAAAACTATACTGTAGTCAATATCACTGAAGTTGGCATATATGGTTGTTTGCCCATAAAATGGTTAAAAGTGTTTGGTACTGTAAGTGTCCTTAGTACTACTCAGTGTAGTGACCATTAAATAAAAACTAAAATCTAAACTATCTAAACTACTTTTGTCAAACAATTTTAAAAGTAGGTTTGACACCTTTCAAGTAACAAATGATATCTTACATTTTTGTAACTTCTTCAATGTTATTAAGGCAAGATCACATTACTGAAACTTAGAAGGCAAATCTGAGTTGTGAAGATGGTCGCTCTTACATAAAATTCTCATTTGCATGGATTCCTGGATTACGCTTATGAAAATTCACTGAAGTGGTGTGCAGAGGAAACAAAAGCTGAATCTGAAGCAGCAGTTCAAAGAAGCTAAGAGATAGAATAAAGGTATTTATACTGCAAAACTACTTCATAAATAAAGTTGTGAAAAATATTTTTTGTACTTATTTTAACACATAAATATGAAATATGTCAAGTCTAAATCATATGCAGGCGGCAAGTGATTGAGCCATTCACAAAGAAGCATCAATGCATTAGCCTGATAGAATATCATAGGGACTTGGGACATTTTGTTAAGTGAAAAACAAAACAAAAATCACCTTGTAATGCTGCATCAAATTTTCTAAAGAAAATATATAACAACATAATGATTTTACTTTGTGTGTTTATACATATTTATACATACAAAAAATAAAACCAACAATTCTTTTTTTAAAGTTGCAAACCAAAAAAGATCCGTTACTCTGTTAACCACTTAGCCAAACTGTTCCTTAACATCAGTAAAACACACACGGCCTGTGAGAAAGAGAAATAGAGTTGTTGGTCACCGTTGGAAAATCACTTTGCTAATTGCAGCACAAGTGTAGTTGTAAATTTCAGGTCTATTATTTTTTATTGCTTTATTACTGGATGCAATCTGGATGAAAAGAGGAGGCAAGACAGGTAGCATCTGTCTCCACCTACTGCCTTGGCACAGTCAGCATCATCTGCTGGCTTTGGCACAGGGCATGAAAAACATCAATGCGTCGCACTAGTGCCAAGCACAAGCATGGCAGTCATGCTTAATCCAATCTGGCAAAGTATTCATCTTCTAATGTTAGCTAAAATAAGTCACCTACTCAGACTCTGGGCCTGTCAACCCCTGTGCTGGAGGAAAAAAAACAATAGCATTATCTTTCAAACCATTTGTTTCTGAATACTTCCTATTAGGGATGGCCGATTAATCGAATAGTAACCGAAATTGACATTTAGAACTAGGGATGCAACGATCTACCGATATCCCTATTAACCGCGGATGCCGGGGTTAAACCCCTACTCTTTTTCTAAGGACATTCTGGAATTTTTAACGGCCAGAGAGTCAGGACCTCAGTTTCACTTCTCATCCGAAAGACGGTACTCACTAAGCAGTATACAGTCCCCTTCACTATACTAGGGAGTTAGGACCCACACAGACTGCAGGTTGAGTGGCCTCACTAAAGCCACTTATGCCAGCAACCTAACTTTCCCATGTGGTATCCCATCCAGGTACTGACCAGGCTCAGCCCTGCTTAGCGTCAGTGGGTGACCATGTGAGAGTTGCAGAGAGCTAGCTGCTGGCTAAACTTCACTTTAGTTTGAAGATTTAGAAGAGTTTTATGTAATGCTTTGAGTTTTGAGATTACCACCTTGCCGAAGCAACCATGCATTGGGTGTTGGCAGCTTAATTAGTAAAAACGCAGTTTGTTGCTTTGCTTAGTGAGCAATTACTGTCCTAAAATTAGTTCTGAGATCAGTCTAAATTAGCTCTTTATGGAACTCAAAAATACACTTAAAAATGTCCCTTTTAGTTGGTTTAGGATAACTTCTAATAAAACCAAAAGACTTCAAAATGTTTGACACATAATAGACATACATGATATTATCAGACCTTTGAGTTTAAAATAAATCATAAAATAAAATCATGTTGGACCAAATCAATTGCATTTAATTGTGTAAATAGTTGTTTTGTAGTTTGTGCTAAACAAACTTATTGGATGAAAATCCTGCCCTCAATTAAACTGAGTTCATTCAATGAGTTGTTAAATGAGTGTTGGCAATGTTTGCTTGAATTTCAGTTGTTAAACGTTGATGTTCAACAAATAATCAGAGATAGTAGATAGCGTTTCCTTCAATTATTTTAAAATCAAGCAAGGCATCCTTCATTCAAAAATCTCTCAATTTTAGTATGTGAGCATATTTACTGTGCAAAACTTGTCAGTAAACTATGAAGGCAAAAAAATAAAACAAAAATTAAAAAAATCCTTCATTAATCGTAATCGAGTGAGAATGTTGATTTTAGGGCAAATCACCCAACGATACTTCCCATTTAAATGGATAATTCAGAAAATTCTGTTATCATTTACTCAAATTTTGCTTGTCAGAAACCTGTTTGACTTTACTTTTTTTCTGTTAAACACAAAAGATATTTTGAAGATTACTGAAAGTCTATAAGCATCAACTTACAAAGTATTTGTCTTTAAAAGTTAAAAAAGATCCACCCACTCAATGACAAAGGTCTTGAATATGTTCCATACAAGAGCTCATTTGTCATATTTTGCCTGCTATGCCATCATAAATTGTAAACAATTACTCATAAAAAAGCTTAAAAGCTTAAACAAGCGGAATCTATGTGAAGGCATCTTTCACTACTGACCTACAGTATTGTTGTTAAATAAAGAATAGTTAACTTTTCTTGGACCTTATTCTTAAATGAAAAAATGACCAATAAATTGGAGTGAAGCACCAAAAGGTTATTCTGAAGCATATTAAGGTTAATTTTAAAGCTAATTAGGCTATTGCTGTTGTCTGTGAATTTTCAAATGTACTATTTCACAAGAGAGACTACAAAAATTGGGAAGCTCTACATTACTATTATGATGTTTTTATTTTTTATTATTCAAATGGACAAATTCACACAAAGGAAAGTTGAATGTGCTAGCCAGTTTGTTATTTGCTTAACAAACACCAATAGACTACAGTTTTTACTGTAAACCTTTAACAGATTGCTATTTTTTTTCTAATGATATATGATGTAATACACTTGTATTTTTAAAAAAAATAAGTAAATAAGTATTTTTTCATATTTCTTTATTCTAAATAGGAAATGTTTTTATACATTAAAGATGGCAGTAATAATGACTACCTGACAAGCTAATCCAGAAAAAAAATAGTGCTTCTATTGTCAATAAAATGCAGTATTTAAACCTCAAATGAAAAGAAAATCAGTCGAATAACTACAAAAAAAAGAACCACCCCTTTCACCAGACCTGCTTTTAATGGACCCTCTAATTTGTGTGACTTCAGTCATTGTCGGGATACTCTTTTAAATCTAGAAGCATTAACAACTTATATCGTAATGCATACATCATTATCGCTCAATATAGAAAACAAATATTGAAATTGCATTTTTGCCATATTCTCCAGCCCTAGTATGAACGCTATCTTAAAAGTGCAACATGCAATGCAGTGGTTAACTTTCATTTTTGCAAAAAACAGAAATGTGCGCACATCTAGAAAAATCTTGAAGGCAGGTGCACGATCAAAAATCAAACATAAGTAGCAAAAGATTCAAAGTGAATCGGCACACTGCCACTTTAGCTCTCAAAAAAATTTTTATTTGTCAAAATTACAAAAGCACTACGTTTCGACCGACATGGTCTTCATCAGGTTTAAAATTAACCTTAATATGCTTCAGAATAACCTTTTGGTGCTTCACTCCAATTTATTGGTCATTTTTTTATTTAAGAATAAGGTCAATGATCACCTGATGAAGACCATGTCGGTCGAAACGTAGTGCTTTTGTAATTTTGACAAATAAAAATTTTTTTGAGAGCTAAAGTGGCAGTGTGCCGATTTACTTTGAATCTTTTGTAACTTTCATTTTTCACACCATCCAGCAAAGAGAATCAACAAACTATTTAAAACTCCTTAATCAAAACCTAATATATCTTTGAAAAATGAATGAAACAGACAAGAGTTATCAGAATAACAAAATAAGGGTGACAACGTGACTATCTAAAACTCAAAAATGAATCAAGCATCAAGAAAATGCATTCAAGAATAAACTTGTGTGGACAAAGAGGGAACTGAAAGATGACACAAAAGCAAAGAATGATTTCCTCTTACTATGCTGGTATCTAGTAATAAACTGACGAATGCAAGCAAATAAACAAAAGATCACGCTACTCTTAGTAGTTCCTATAACCTGCATAGCAACAAGACATGGGTTGGACTCCCAAGAAATGTATAAACGTGGATAAAAATTAAACGAAGTGTAATATACATGTAGGTTGACTTGTTTTGTCTGACTTCATATTTCCACCAGCGAAAGTGAACTGCAGTTGAGGTGATCAAATGTCAAATTAGGCTAAATGACACATGAGGTGAGTACAGAGGCAGAATGTCTGATGAGATACAATAAATCCCCTCGAATGCTTCATATTACCACAACTGCTCTAGAATCACCCCATTTGGCCACAGAAATATGTTCGGGCGCTCTGCAAACCAAGATCCCTCAGGTCCGTCATGTCTGAACAGAACAAAGAGCCTGAAACTCAAGAACTGAGTAGAGAGCAGTCAATCACTTGCTCCAATTGGAAACGGGGAAAAAGACTCGTTATTTTGTAAACCACAATATTCAATTTGTGACAAGACGCAACGAGGTCTGTTATCTCAGGCTGGGAATGTTTCCCGTCCTTGACGAACTTCTGTTTGGCCCTAAAGTCTCTTAAAATGAAGCTGCAGTTCTAAGAGTCGGGTCAGGAAATGAGACAAGCACCGACATATGATGATGAGGGAAGTGGGTTATAGCTTATTTCAACTTTCACGTCAGCGGCTGGACTGGGAATATTTTGCTTTTTCGGTCAGAGAGCAACAGCTGCTTGTGAACCACCTGCTCTTCGCCTATTCCACGTCAAGCAAAAAGAGTAATGACAAAAATCGGTGATATAGGATATGCAGAGCTAATAACAAGCGGTTCATACAGTATTTGTACACTTCACATTGACATTTATAGCCAAAGTTTACAATGATAATAATGGCCTCTCGTCACTATGGGCCTTTTTACACCTGGTTACTTTATTCATTTTTTTCTGATCTGATAGCGATCTGATTTTAAACAGACCCATTTACATTTGACTACATACAGTGCATCCACTTTTTCTTGATTTTTTATTTATTTATTTTTTTACAGCCTTATTCCAAAATAGATTAAATTCATTTATTTCCTCAAAATTCTACACATAATATCCATAAAGACAATGTGAAAAAATATTTTTTTAATTGTTGCAAATTTATTTAAAAAAAAAAATGTACAGAAGCCTTCACAGCCTTTGCTCAATACTTTGTTGATGCACCTTTGGCAGCACTTACAGCCTCTGTAGTCTTTTTAAATATGATGCCACAAGCTTGGCACACCTGTCTGGGAATTTTTGCCTATCCCTTTTTGCAGTACCTCTCAAGCTCTATCAGGTTCCAAACATCTTCCACTTACGGATGATGGAGGCAACTGTGCTCATAGAAACTTTCAGAGCAGCAGAATTTTTTCTTAAACTTCCCCAGCCATTCAAATTATTTTATATGCAGACTGTAAAACATCATTACAAGCACACAGGGCAGGCTCTGTAATTTCTTTTATAATATGCTAAATGAAACACTTATATTTCTATAACATACTGTACCAAAAACAAAACAACATGCCTTTGTAAATTAACGAAAAGCTACATTTTCTATATTCCTCTTTTTTTATACACTGTAAAACCCAAAAATTAAAGGGCCATGAAACCCCCTCGTTTCAGCAGGGTGTTTTCACACCTCTACTTTCGAAAAAGTCAGAAAAGTGGGCGTGTCCAGCTCTGTTTAGGGGGGAGTGTCGGAGGAACTAAAGTGGGATGGTGTGGGAGTGTCTATTTGTGCACGCGCGAGTTTCAGAGTCAAAATACACACACACACACAGACAGACAGGAGAAAGCGATGGTGTTTAACCTACATGGACATCTGTAGTTGAATTATTTGCTGAATTAATAAATGTTGGACTTTAACTGCAGTTTGGCTCTTTCATTCAAGGAATTCATTCATGCCCCTCGCGACAAACGAGATATTTGATTCGAGGAACTGCTCTAAGCGTGTATTTTTCATGCAATGTTTGATACCGCACGGCGAATGAGAGAAAAAAAAACTCTGCATTTCCCGGAAACTTAGATGCACACGGCAGGTAGCATCAGAAAGCCGCGTGTGTTATTCCGGTCACTAAATGCGGTGCTAACATTTCTGCACTGAGTGCTATAGTTAACTTAATTCGATATGAACAAACTGAATAAACAAAGAGCACTGGTCGCTCACTTACCAAATCTGTAGAGACAGGACAATCACCAGCAACTAGAGCCGCGTCTTTATGGAGAGAATACTACAAGCAAATCCAGATTTCAGCGTTTGCAGATGAGAACAGCTCTCAGGTAAACAATAATCCTCCTTAGACACGTAAGTTATTGTTGTCGAGCGTCGCGTACACTGTTAATCCACACGTGATCCAGATAAGCTCTCACAGAGAGAAAATGAAAACGAAACTTAACGGCAGCAAACTATAAAAGCAACACTTCACGCTTGTTTTGCCAACACAACGTGGCGTCTTTGTGGTGTAAACACGGTGACACAAATGAATATTAATGAAGTTGCACAATAGAGCGCGCTGATTGGTTTAAACCAAGCCTTACTCATGCATTAATGTATCACACTGTAAGACGTAATAAGACTCACTCTGGCACAGACGCCCAGTCTGCACGCTGGAATACACGCTATTATGTCATGACCGTGACGCAGCTTCAAAAATTCGTTTCAAACAGGAAGTACGAATTTGCTTGAAATAACGCAAAAACAACCAATTTACACTTTTTAGTGAAATATAGGTGTCCTAATAGTGTTTTTAGCAGTGTGGGACACATATACGACTGTCAACAGCTCAAAAAATGTGTTTTGGTGTTTCGTGACCCTTTAAGGTAACTCAAACCGTTTGAGGAAACCAATTGCAAAAAACCATTTAAGGTTAAAAACTAATCCTAATGAGTACTGTTAACTTAATCCATTTGAGTAAATGAAGCAATTTGAGCACAGTAAAACCCAATAAACTAAGAGAACTAAAACCAACTGAGTACTGTTACAACTTAAAAACCGTTTGTGGAACTGATCTATACGAGTACTGTGAACTTTATCCGTTTAAGTTGAAGTTCAGAACTCTTTTCAATTGAGTTAACTACACTCATTTCATTTGATAAAGTTGACTGTTGGGTTTTACAGTGTAGAGATACAGCTGCATCTCCTAATTGAACAATTTAATTTGATCATCTCATGGTCAAAAATAAAATAAAACTTTGAATTTGACCTTCATCATCTATCATCTGTGGCCTTCCGTTGCTTATTCGATAGTATATCTGAAAGTCATGTAGCCCACAACATGTGCACTCTCACGTTTATTTTTTCTTTTATTTTAGGATGAGTCAAATTAACAAATGTGGTTTCAAAAACATGATGCATTCAGACTTGTGATGCATTGCATGCCAGACCACCTTCTGAATTGGTTTGAGCCATCAGACTTACTATCGATCTTGATTGCATTTTGGAGGGCATACAGGATATATGTATGTCCATATCATGATTAGATATCCAATTAAAAAAAAATAAACGCATGAAGTGACCAGGTGTAAACAGACCATATAGAGATCTTTTTTTGCCACAGCACTACAAATAAAAATGTATGGCACTGCAAAAATCTTCATCCTGGATTTTAATCTCACAATTCAGAAGCTTGCCTTACAACATATAAACTAATAAACTGAAAGGTAGTTATGACCATGGTGAACCTATAAAATCTTATTAATGAATCAGAAGGCGTTTATAAAGCCGTCTATGCCCTATTCACATCTATTTATATAAACAATATATTTATTTGCACTCACATGAAATTTAAAAACATAAAAATAAATAAAATAAATCAGTGATGCGCTGTCGAGAACATGTCAATCCAACAGATCATCCAAATGATCAAATCAATCTAAAGTCATCGTGCTGTAGGTATTAGTAGGTTTACTGAAGGTGCAGCTGATGTGCAGCAAGGGGTTTGCATCTATGATAAACTATGAACCAAGTCGCATTAATGTCAGCAGCTAACTTTCTGCAACTCTCATATGGTCGCTCTCTGAAGCTAAGCAAGGCTGCGCCTGGTCAGTACCTGGATGGGAGACCACATGGGAAAGCTAGATTGCTGCCAGAAGTGGTTTTAGTGAGGCCACTCAACCTGCAGCCTGTGTGGGTCCTAACACCCTAGTATATTGATGGGGACTCTATACTGCTCAGTGAGCATCGTCTTTCAGATGAGACAATAAACCGAGGTCCTGACTATGTGGTCGTTAAAAACCCCAGGATGTCCTTTGAAAAAGAGTAGGGGTTTAACCCCGGCATCCTGGCCAATTTTCCCCACTGGCTTCTATCTATCATGGCCTCCTAACCATACCCATATCACAGTTGGTATCACTCAGTTTCCTCTCCATCAATCAGCTGGATGTGTGGTGTGTGTGGTCTGGCACAAAATGGCTGCCGTTGCTTCATTTAGGTGGAGGCTGCACACTGGTGGTGGATGAGAAAAATCCTCCCCATTGTGCTCCCCAAAGCGCTTCTAAAAAAAGCACTATATAAATGTAAGCAATAATGCTTCTTATTTATTGAACGCAAGATTGGTTAATAAATCCATTAAAAAAAGGGTCTTTAAAGTGACGTTTTGTCTTTAGTTTTGGGCTCCGGTGCGCTTTGCACTCACACTACAAGTGTACTGCACCAAAACCCAACTAAACCACGCTCTGGCACACCTCTTCCAACCGCACCTAGGCCCAATTTAGAGTACTCACACCTGTTAAACGAACCTGGTAATGCGACTAAGCACGGTTTGGATAGCATAGTGTGAGTGCACCCTAAGCATAAAGCCATGTTGGCCAGTCAAATGCCCGCAAAAAGGAGATGGTAGGGCATAATCTGACATTCCACAAAGGAGATAACAGCACACACTCCAACGTCACAAGACGTTGCTACACAACAACACTATAACTGGAGTTTCTGAAAATCTTCACTTTGGCAGAACAATTTTCTTTTTTTAAACCTGATAAACGTCAACCTGCAGATGAACAGCCAAAAAACTGAAAAAAATGCTGTTTTGAAAACACATATATTCCTATACAGGGACTAAAAATTCTAAACTACGCATTTTGACCATATAGTTACACGACATTAGCTATGTTTCCATTCAAAGATGCAAATTAAATTTATATGCAAAACTAGAATTTCACATAAAAGACGTGTGAATAAAGCAGCGTTTCCATCCAACGAGTCAAAGAGAACAAAATTGTCACTTCCTGATTAACTGGCGCCAAATATCAACAGTAAAAACAGAATTTGCTGCGGTAAGAGAAGCTGCATGAATCTTTTCTTTATTTAATAAACGACTTGCTCGTCAGAAGACGATACCGACATGCAATGAAGGCATGGTGGCATTTGAAGGTGTGATATGCGAAGCACAGATGCTCTTGATTCTGATGGTAATTCATAATATAATAACACTAATACTGAAATGGTTAGGGAATTTTAGAATGACCAAAACAACATTTCAGATGTTTTACAATGTGCTCAGCTTGCTGATTTGTCCACTTACATGCATCTTTATCATCACATGGTCTCTCACATCAAAATCACATTACTTTTTTTTCATGCGCATACAGGAATTTGTTCAATAAGTGTTTCGATCGTAGTGCACATCTTTTATCAAATAAAATCCTACTCGATTATGTGCATATGGTTTATATGTGTATTTTCTAAACTTACGCGAATCTGCGAATCTTGCCGTTTACATCAACTGTGCGCAAATCCAAAATGAGTATAAAAATAGGTATATGGAAACATAGCTGATCACATTTTGGGAGACCTGAAAATGCAAACTTGGAAAAATTAGTTTTATAATAATTTCTAAACTACAAAAATATGACATGTCATGTTTTAAGATGAGGTCACACATTTATGTTTAATATGCGTTCAGTAGACATGAACAGGTATATGACAGCCAAAACAACAACATCAGAACACAAGACTAAATGTTCACAGGCATAAAGCATTTCTTAATTAAGTGACATCGCCACCCACTGGCCTGGCATGCATAATACTGTATTTTTAGTCATTTACACAGATCCAGAAGTGATTCATTTTGTTCAGAAAACTTTTTTATTTTTTTTAAATCTTGTTCTGAGTATACTCTTATCATGTAACTATGCTCAGTTTCAGAATTGTATGGCATAAACTGCTAAAAATTAAATTCTTAGAAAAAACGTCTAAATTCCTTAATAAAAAAAACTGCAGAATTTAAAAGACAAACTTGCAAGTGAAAAAAATACGCCAGAACTCTGAGATAAATAGTGGCAATTAACTTTTCATTTATTTTATTCCATGACAAAAACAAGCTCCCATATTTCACTGCACAGCAATCATTACTTGGTCCGTTGAAGCTGTGTGGTTTCTATTCATCCTTGCAGAGCTCAAAACACACAAACGTGCTCACAAACCAAGATCGATATCACTGCATATCAACCAAAAAAAAAAAAAAAAGTCAACCAAAATGCATCTGCAGGTTTCTGAGAGCAAATGCAAGCCAAGTGAGGGTTGAACTGAAATGAAAATGTACTCAAGTCAGCCCATCAGGAGTGAATCTGACCACCCTGCGAATCTAACAGCAATAATTTCCTTCCCGTGAATCCCCCAGACACAAAACGCATCATTTACTCATCCATTTCAAGCACGGAAAATAGCTCAGCATATCAGCCAAAAATAAGAGCCATATATAAAAGCTGTCTAGGTTTCACAATACAGGATTTCAAATGGTACAAAGTTAGATAGCTATCACGACACACACTTAAATTTGTGTATTAAACCGTGTAGTTTTATTTAAGCAGCAATTCTAGATTACATAATGCAATTTGTCATAATATCAAACATCAGCCACCCTGATCTATATTGTACATCAATTCTATAAAGTTACTTTTGATAACAATGTCAGTCATGTACTTTGCACAATAAAAACGTCTCATATTATCACTTATAACTTATGAGTAGTGTTACATATGCCGACGTAAACATTGTCTTTAATGTCATTTTAAAGTCTGACAGCAAGGAAAATAGTGCTTTAAAAGAGAGGCTCAACACACTCACATAATTGCTAGTGTGTTTTGATGAAAAAAGTCAGACACTTGAACAGACACTTGCATATGCACAACTGAACCAAATTGAGCAATGGAAAAAGGTAAAGTTGGTTTTATATTCGCACATTCATTCATTTAGCAGTCTCTGTATTGTTTACCATGTTACTTTGATAATTCGATCGGAATTAGCATGCAAGCATGACATCTAAACAACATTTACACTATCCAATTCACTGTGAACAATGTTGTACTTTGATGGTCATTTGCTGCAAATATGTTTTCCCTATTTACAATTTTTCAAAGAATACTTTTCTAAAATTATTTTATTAAGAATTATGTCTGAATATCCAAATATAAAACCAACTTTACCTCTATGAGAAATGGGGGCTCACCTTCATTTTCAGATGATGGACACGCAACTTGAAGAGCCAAATCAAAAGTCCTTGCAGGATTCTCACTGGAAAAGGAAAACATAGTTTGAACTTAACGTTACTAACTTTAAAACAATTTATTTGACAAGCATTCACTCTCCTTCCAAACCAACGTGATTAAAATATACAAAAATAACCATAACACTGAACATTTGTCAACGTTTCTTCTTAGACTGAACACAAGTTAACGTTACACGTTAAAATGCTTTTATTTTAGTGTGAACTATCTCTTTAAAATCTCGACATGCCATTAGACACTGAGCTATGCAGTCAGTTTGCTGCTGTGAATTCATAACACATACTATACAGTACACTTAAAAGCTATAGACACTAAATCAAGGCGTCCAACTTCATCAAAAATGAAATATATTCAGCTGTCAAGTTTAAATGGCTGTAGAGGAATGCGGCTAGGCTAGTTAGCATGTCTGAGGTAAACAGCTAACCGGTCAGCTGGACCTGTCATCTCTTCTCATTAGCCAAATTGGCTAACTAACGGATACGCCGCAGCCGCTGTGTTTATTTCAACCGAATGAAAGACTTTTATAACGGAGACTGATAACACAAAGCAGAGGAATGCGAAAGGTAAACAAGTGTCGACTTACTTTATCCTGCTGTCCATGGCTAAAGCATCGCGTCAGCAGCTGCTCGCGCCGACGGCGGGAAACTAAAACACCGTCGCGACACCGGAGCCACGCGCTTCTGGTTTTCACGGCTACCTGACGGAGAGTCGCGGATACTGCCGCATTTCTCGGTCTGTCGCCTGCCGGTGGCGCTTCCTGGACGCGTTCACTGACCGTTTCGGTTCCCCTGACTGACTGTGATCCTGCAATGAAGCACCAGGAAGCACCTGACTGTGCGCGTGCGTATGTTGTGAGTGCAATAGTAATGATGAGTCTAAAAATTCGTTCTGCTGTAGTTTCAAAACAGTATGATTTGGTGTCTGTGTGTGTTGGTAAGAAGAAAAAATGAAATGACTCCATTCACAGGAAATAAAAGGCAATGGAAGTGAATGGTGACTGAGCCTTGTAGTCCTTAAAGGGATAGTTCACCCATTCGGTCATCAATTTACTGACCCTCAAGTGAATACAGACTTTTTACGTTTCCTTTTTTATTTATTTATATGAAATTTATAAATAAGTTATTTAAAATAATATTGTTTAAGACATACTGGAAACAAATGCACAACTTAGTTCAAAAGATTATTGGTAGCCCTTTTGTCTATCTCCAGCTATTTATCTTCTGAATTGTAAAACTGCTACACACCAGTCATGGACTAGAATCTTTGTTACACCATTGTATGTATCTAGCAAGAAAAAATGTATTCTTATGTTGTTATTTCCTAATATTCCTTCGGTCACTATGTGGATAGATCAGGGGTGGCCAACCCTGTTCCTGGAGAGCCACCTTACAGCAGATTTCAGTTGCAAACCATATCAAACACACCTGCCTGTAATTATCATGTGGTGTTCAGGTCCTAATTAATTGGTTTAGGTGTGTTTGATATGGGTTACTGAAATCTGCAGGAAGGTGGCTCTCCAGGAACAGGGTTGGCCATCCCTGGGATAGATCATCGAACCATTTTCTTACCCTTAGAAAAACTGACTTATATCCACACAGAATCTGTGCATAAAGAAATCCATAAATTAACGCAAATTTTTAGCCTATCATTGGATATATTTATTTATTTTTATTTTGTGTAAATGTGTGTAAAATTATATTTATTTACTTTTCATATTAATTACAGTAATATTATTGACTTGTTAATGTTACGATTTATTTAAAATACAGTTTGTGAAGTAATATTTCCTCTTTTAGTAGAGATATTATTTGAGAGACTTGCTTTGTTTAACAAAAAAAAAAGTAGAGTTAATTGGATTTGCATTGTAAACATGCAATAAAAGTTAAAAAGGTATTATTTTTATGTCATATTAAGTTTTTAGTTATGATACTCCCAAAATCATTCCACGGAAATAGCAAAAAATGTCTGCAGATTCTGTCTGGTCCTACTTATAACTTGTGTACTCATCTGTAATCCTATACCACTGTTCTGTCATTGCAAATCTTTAAATAAATGTCAAAAAAAAAAAAAAAGAAGAATATTGGAAACCAGCAGCCATTGATATGCAAACAAAATTGTTACGCTACCTCCAGTCGTTTTGCTTCATGAGACTTCAGTTTATCAGCAGTTAGCTTAAGACCAGGGGTGGCCAAAATTTTTATGAAGGGCCAAAAAACAAATATCATTGACATTCATGGACTGTACTATATAACATTAAATTCGCTATAGCTAATTAAATTCATAATATTCAAAAATAAGTAGTACATATTGATTAGAATCGTATAAACTAATGCAGGTGACACAGTGGAGCAGTAGGTAGTGTTGTCGCCTCACAGCAAGAAGGTCACTGGTTTGAGCCTCGGCTGGGTCAGTTGGCGTTTCTGTGTGGAGTTTGCATGTTCTCCCCTGCGTTTGTGTGGGTTTCCCTCGCGTGCTCCGGTTTCCCCCACAGTCCAAAGACATGCGGTACAGGTGAATTGGGTAGGCTAAATTGTCTGTAGTGTATGAGTTTGTGTGGATGTGTCCCATAGATAGGTTGCGGCTGTAAGGGCATCCGCTGCTGGGTAAGTCGGGGGTTCATTCCGCTGTGGCGACCCCGAATTAATAAAGGGAATGATCTTAAAAGAAAATGAATGAATGAATGAATAAACTAATGCAGCATAATTTATTTATTTTTTATTATAATTTAATATTTTTTTTGGTCCCACTTTATATTAAGTGTCCTTAACTAATATGTACTTTCACAGGAATTAATAGTTTGTTACAATGTACTTATTGTGTAAATACATGTATTTACTGTGTACTTATGCTTGATTAAATACATGTATGTAATTACATCTGTAATTAACTTTTGTAACTACATTTGTAAATACACTGTTGACCATCCCTTAAACCTTAACCCACCCTTAAACCTGTCCATAACCCAACTTCTATCCCAACTCAAAAGCACCACAAGTGTTTTCAAATACATTATAAACACAGTAAGTGCATTGTATTTATTTTTTTGATGTAAGTACATAGTAGTTAAGGACACTTAATAAAAATTGGAACCATTTTTTTATATTATATATCTTTTTACAATAAAAAAACAATCACTTTTTATAACACAGTGCGGTTCAATGTTGAATACACTAGTCAAGCAGAATTAGCTTTTGTCTCCATTTGCTCACTAATGTCATTGATTTGTGCTCTATTCATCGGGTGACAGTATGTGCGTTTAAAGAAAAAATATAATTCATTTCATTGAAATTTCAATTATCTTTTTGAGGCTTATCAATAAAACAAACAAACAAATTAGAAATTACAATCTATAAACCGTCCCCATTATTATCCATCTCTTGTTAGATGGGATGGTGAGCCAAATGAAAGGTTACCATGAGCCAACTTCGGCCCGTGGGCCCTAGTTTGGGCATCTCTACATAATACATTATCAGTTTTTCTTTTTACAATAATTGCTGGAGCTTTTATAACAATGTATATCACTTCATAAAACTATATTTTTGTATATTGCTTTATTGTTTGACTGTTTAGAGTAAACGAGTTAAATTATAATAAACAAACACATTAATGCAATAACTATCCTAAATGATGTGAAACAGCTACATTTGTTATAGAAATTCTGTTAGTTTTAATATAAAAAGTACAACTGAACTGAACTACGCTAAATCCATAATTACACTTTAAATTATTCACTTGTACAATTTAATTTATTCAACGTTAACCAAGAAATTAACATCACCTAAAAGATTAATAAATGCTTTCATTTTATCATCAGTTTTTCTTAACTAATGTTAATAAATGGGGGCTTATTGTGAAGTGTTAAGACATATAAAGAACCAGAACATGCTTTCATTCATTCATTCATTCATTCATTCATTTTCCTTTAGCTTAGTCCCTTGGTTATCAGGGGTCACCACAGTGGAATGAACCACCAACTATTCCAGCATAAGTTTAACGCAGAGGATGCTCTTCCAGCCGCAACCCAATACTGGCAAACAGAACATTTTCAATCACTTTATTAAGCATGTCATATGCCTTTTTTAACATGTAAATAGGTCTTCAAACATTCTGTGCTGATATAAACGCCATTTGCCAATTCATCAATCTGAATATTCTGCATTCTGAAAACGTAGATGATAAATAATGATTCAACTTGTTCTGAAGTGCTCACAATATCATGCGGGTTCATTATCACATACATTTTTTTCATCAAATACTGGCACGTGTCTGATAAGCAGAAGCAACAGGTTTTAATTTAGCTTTTCCTCTACATACTTGTACACACTTAAAGTGCCAAGACCACAGTTTTGGCCTGAACTATTTTTAATCTTCTGTTTAAGAAAAGAGCTGTGTAAAGAAAGTCATGCAGGTATGGATAAACATCAGTCATTTTTGAGTGAACGGTCTCTCTAATTCTGTCCTTCAGAGCATAGTTTTCTTGTACATGCATGCACAGACATGTCTAATGATGCTGGCTTGCATACTGCACGTGTTTGTATGGTTTTCAAATACACTCTTTAAATTATTTCCACATCAAATGTTTCGGAACAGAAATGTGAGCTAATCTATGATGGGTAAAAGCAGGCCTGTAAAAAAGCCAGCCTGTTTGTAAGATAAAAACTTGCAGTGGTGAGGCAAAGGAAGTATAATTCACACCGCCCACTTGTCTAAAAAATAGCTTGGTGTTTCTTATGGGTCAATGCCTATTCAATTCAACCTGTTGCAATACACAGACCTGCACTTGTATTTGTCTGTCTATTTCCTGTGGAAAAATACTATGATGTGTCTGTCTGTCTACATGGTTAATGAAGGGAACTCTTGAATCTTTACTTGTCACCTGCTTGTCAATTTAAATTGAATTAATCTGCTGCTATTTCTGCAGATGTTGTACTTACTTCTACCACACAATTTGCATATGCTATATTATGTACCGTTTGACAACGTCTGGCTGTAATGGTAGGTTAATACAGACAGTTAAACAGGCCAGAGTCGATCATATAATAAAAGGCAGATGATCTATAAATGTTTGAACGATATCAAAGATCAAGGATGATGTTCATAAATGTCAGGTCAGTGCATGTTTATCATTTGTATTGGGGGAAGTTGAGATGTTTTAAACACACACACGCATACACAGCATTTAAAATGAATTGACTTTAACTGTATTATTCATCATTTATTTGTGTTACATGTGTATTACATTGAATTATATATACACTCAGTACCGGGTTGGACCCCCTTTTGCCTTCAGAACTGCCTTAATACTTCGTGGCATAGATTTAACAAGGTAATGGAAATATTCCTCAGAGATGTTTTTTTTATCTTGACATGACAGCATCACACAGTTGCTGCAGATTTGTCTGCTGCACATCCATGGTGTTAATCTCCCGTTCCACCACATCCCAAAAGTGCTCTATTGGATTGAGCTCTGGTGACTGTGGAGGCTTTTTGAGTACAGTGAACTCATTGTCATGTTCAAGAAACCAGTCTAAGATGATTCACGCTTTATGACATGGTGTGTTATCCTGTTGGAAGTAGCCATCAGAAGATGAGTACACTGTGGTCATAAAGAGATGGACATGCAGCAACTATAGTCAGGTAGACTGTGGAGTTGACACGATGCTTAATTGGTACTAACAGGCCCAAAGTGTGCCTATATACCCACCACACCATTACATCACCACCAGCAACCTGAACTGTTGATACAAGGCAGGATGGATCCATGCTTTCATGTTGTTGATGCCAAATTCTGACCCTACCATCCGAATGTTGCAGCAGAAATTGAGCCTCATCAGACCAGGCAACCCTTTTTCCAATCTTCTATTGTCCAATTTTGGTGAGCCTGTGCTAATTGTAGCCTCAGTTTCCTGTTAGTGGCACTCTGTGTGGTCTTTTGCTGCTGTAGCCCATCTGCCTCAAGGTTGGACGTGTTGTGCGTTCAGAGATGCTCTTCTGCATACGTCAGTTGTAACGAGTGGTTATTGAGTTATTGTTGTCTATCAGCTCGAACCAGTCTGGCCATTCTCCTCTGACCTCTGGAATCAACAAGGCATTTGTGCCCTTAAAACTGCTGCTCTCACTGGATATTTTCTCTTTTTCGGACCGTTCTCTGTAAACCCTAAAGATGGTTGTGCGAGAAAATCCCAGTTTATCAGCAGGTTCTGAAATACTCAGTCTAGACCACAGGTGTCAAACTCAGTTCCAAAAGGGCCACAGCTCTGAAAAGTTTAGTTCCAACCCTAACTAAACACACCTGATCAAACTAATTGAGTCCTTCAGGCTTGTTTGAAACCCACAGGTAAGTGTGTTGGAACTACTGTAAACTGTGCAGGGCTTCGGCCCTTTTGGAACTGAGTTTGACACCCCTGGTCTAGACCATCTGGCACCAACAACCATGCCACATTTAAAGTCACCTAAATCACCTTTTTTGCCCCATTCCGATGCTCGATTTGAACTGCAGCAGAGCGTCTTGACAATATTTACATGCCTAAATACATTGAGTTGCTGCCATGTTATTGGCTGATTAAAAATTTGCATTAACAAGCAGTTGGACCTGTGTACCTAATAAAGTGGCCGATGAATGTATATATCTTTTATTGTATTTATTATTATTTATTTATTTTGCTAAACTGTTGTTATTTTTGCTTAAATACATTTAGCTTAACTTTATTTTCACACAAGGTCGATGTGTTTTAAAATATAACAGTTATTTATATAATAAGGCTAAAAATAAAAAACTTAGGTATAGTATTTTCAGATTTTTTACAAATGTTAAATTATTATACATTTCTTTACATTGAATCAGTCTTTCACATCGTTAACCTTATGAGTCATTTTACTTAAATTACTTTAAAATCATTTAAAACGTTTACAATTCAGTTGAAACACGATTAACTTAAATAAATTATTATAAACATAAAAGCAAAAGTTGTCATGATGACTTCATTCATTCGTTTTCCTTCGCCTTAGTCCCTTATCATGATGACTTATTGATGATAATTGTTTTCAGTGTGAGGTTTAAAGTTTGGCAACTAATCACCTCCCAACACTACACACTTGCTCCTGCAATGCTACTATCCAACAGAGAAGGCGCTAAAATGCATTTTGTACACGCCACAGAACATGAAAACAGCATGAGGAAGACCACAGTTATGGTAACCTTTTATCGCTAGTAGTAGAGTGCGAAAATGATTAGGCAACTTTAACAGCTGTGCTGTATGCAGTGGTTGTGGACTATTTCGAAACGCCAGACTGTCAGAAGTTTGCATTTGTCTGCAAGCAACGTCATGAGACAGGACTTTTTAGTTTCCCTTTTTAGCAGGAGTCATGTTGCTATTTGGTTCAGGCAGACTTTTAAGGCTAACACATTTTCGAACGAATACAATAATGCCAAACGACCTGTTTAATAAGAAAACGGCGCGTTTACATCGCAGTGCATGCGACAGCGAGGTGAATTCGAATTGTGACGATAGAACCATAAGCGCTTCACCTGAAACTATTACAGATGAAGACAGAATCATTCATGAACTCCATCAGGACGCTTGTAAGGTAAGAGCCAAACAAAAAACTTTATAAACTACACTGGTGATACAGTTATAGCCTGCGTTTGTGAATAATGTGTGGAAATGTGTAGCATTATTAGTTAGCGTGAAAAAAGTATAACGTGGCTTAATGTACCTAATCATCAATAAGAGATACCCACATTTCTGACAAACTTTACTTGTAAATAACCCTAAATACTGTTAAAAGAATAAGTCCCAATTATATAGATTAAGTGAAAAACATCACGTTAAGTGTTTCCCCTATTGAAGTCTATTATAAGGAAAGAACTGTTGCTTAATGTAACTTAATCCGCTGGGGAAACCAAATTTCTATCAAATTTTACTCATGATAAGCAGTTTTTGATGTCAAATGAATGAGCTCTAATTTTAATAAGTGAAAATTATTACATTATGCGTTTGTTTCCCCCACTGAAGTCCATTCACGTACCTCAACAAGTGGGGCACACCAAAAATGTATCAAGTTTTACTTGTAACTACCACTAACTACTATCAAAAGATCAAGCCCTGATTCTGTTGATGAAGCGAACAATGTCATTTTAAGCATTTTACTCCTTGAAGTCATTATATCAGCTTAATTTAGTTTAAATTAACATCTGGGGTCCATTCTTCGTAGCTCGCTTAAATTATCTAAGATGATTTGGCAGATCCTGGATCTTTTAATCTTGATTGCTGATCTCTGGCTAATTTGGTTGCCTATTCAAGTTTCTTAATTGGTGTAAGAAATAGCTGGCTGTTTAAATTAATTTTGCATCAAAATAGCATTTTGATATCGATAAAACTGCAACTTTAGCAAAGCATCAAATCATTGTCAAAAATGTATCTTGACTGCATAAATTGTTATTGCTTTAATAAAAAGTTGAATATTAAAATTAAACTGAAGCTGGTTGGTACCTTGAAATAGTAAGCGATTGTATCTAAAAGTCCATATTAAAGAGCCCATATTATGGGTTTTTGAAAATTCCCCTCCATGTAGTGTGTAACACAGCTCTAAGTGAAGTGAAGTATCCAGCTAAGGCTTAAATCTGTAAGAATACAGTGTTTAAAACTGTTGATTCATCTATAAAAGAGTCGAATCATAGTGCTTCAAACGAGTCGCCTTGATACCGACTCATTAGGTGTTTCGCCATGACGTACGAACGAAACAAAGTTTTTCACGTGCACGCGCAAACCCGGGAGATTTCAAACCTGAGGCCCCGCCCTCTGACGCAGTAACCCAGACACACACACACACCCACAAACACACGCACACCCACAAACACACGCACACAAACATGCCGGTCGATTGAAGTCACACTGCAGATGGATATATTGAGTCTCTACCCAAAGATGAAACATCAGCATTATAACCAAGCAGTTGGAAACTTCTGGAAGCTACATGCTACAAAGAATACTTCATCTGAGTTTGTTAAAGGAAGGATCAGTAAAGAGTAACTGATGGACATCAGGATGGGTTTCTTCCTACATTTCTCAAGTGTAAGTACGTGCGGTTAAAGTTGTTGCCTCGTTTACTCTAGCTTGCAAATGTATTTAGTTGTGATTTGTTACTTGTAACCGCGTGTACTGTATCAGGTTAACTGGATATATTATCTTATCGCGTGCAAAGTCACGTTAAAAACGCGACGCGTGCTGTTTGTTTATGGAGCTCCGTGCTAGAGTTCTGCTCCCGCGATTTATTCGGAAATGTATTCCCGCGCCGCAGAAATCTGGCGCGGGGAGAGAGAGAGAGCGAGAGAGAGAGCGAACGAACGAACGAGCTTTGTGTACTTTGTGCTGTGTGTGTGTTTTTATACAGACAGCTTGGCTGTCTGGACTGTATACTGGGTGATATTTGGTTGTGTTCTCCGCTCTAGCGGGACCGGGCGCGGCGGGCAGAAAACGGAGCGGGTTCTCAGGCTAAAACCTGGCGGGTGCGGGCTGAAGCGGGAGCGTTGTCATCCGGAGGTGTGTGTGTGTTTTTGTGTGTGTGTGGTATGGCGAGTACACGACTGTCTCCTTCGTTCGGTTATCCGTGGCACTATCCACTCGCCATAGTGTGGCAGCTAAAGTCCACGCCTACACTATCGAGCGTGTATGAACTGTGATTACTTTTTAAATTGCTGATTAGCTATTGGCCATTTCCCTCTCTGACTGAAGGCAGTCGACCAATCGCGACAGACTGTCATCGGTCCAATCAGCGCAGATTAGCTCCGCGCTAAGGAGGGGTTTGGGAACAAATGAATCACTGGACGATTCATACAGGAGTCGCTGGGATAATTAGATAAAAATAAATGCAGATTATAAGACCATGAAAGTGTTTTTTGACCTTGCATGCATATTAGTCTGTTGTTGGAGACCCTTACAACCAAGATATGACCTTATTTCATGTATAATATGGGCTCTTTAATAAATATTCTCTTTGAACCCCGTGGGGAGAACCGCATCGTGACAGTTTTAATATATATTCATGTATATATGTTCATACATGAAAACCAATTCTAGCCATATTTTAACCGATTGTGCCCCTCTATCTCTATTGGAGGTGCCAGTATGGTTAAAAAAACACTATAATGTTAACTATAAATTACTATAGTATCTTTTCATGCCTGACGACTGAAAATAGAGCTGTTACTTTTAACAGATTTTTTAAAACTTTTTTTACCCTGTTCCTGGAGAGCTACTGTACCTTCCTGCAGAATTCAGTCCCAACCCTGATCAAACACACCTGAACCAATTAATAGTACCTAAAGCAGCATTTGATAATTACAAACAGGTGTGTTTGGTCAGGGTTGCAACTGAAATGTGCAGGAAGGAAACTCTCCAGGAACAGGTCAGGTGTTGGTGACCCCTGCTTTAAGCTGTATAGAAGTGTCTTGAAAAATATCTAGTAAAATATTATTAACTGTTAATCATTAGAAAAGAGTTATTAAAACTGTTATGTTTAGAAATGTGTTGAAAAAAATCTCTAATTTTAACAGAAATTGGGGAAAAAATAAACAGGGGGGCTAATAATTCTGACTTCAACTGTATATATTGTACCACAAAAAAATAGATATCTTGACAGGCCTAAAGTTAAGCTTTTTATAAGCACTTTAGAAGGTCCCTAGTATTAGCAAATATCCATTGTAATCGTGGAATGTCCTACATTTCTTTTGGTTCTACGGATATTTTTTACACTTCGATACAAAAAACAACAACAACATACTAGACTTCTTGCATACTAGTAAGGCTATTTAAGTATATGGAAGTATGGAAGACTGGGTCATTTTTTTAAAGTTCCTTTTGGCTGTCAGGAGCGATGTAGTTTGATGGCCGAGGGAAAGTTATGGAGGACCCGTAGAGTTGGAGGATGCACAGACAGTGTCAGCTTCACTATGGAGCCAAAGGATGGCATCTGAAATGGCATGCCACGAAAAGTGCCTCAGGCCCTTTTGGCATCGAAGGCTGTCATAGATGAAGCCAGCGCTCTCTGAGGGAGAGTCCGAAATGATGCTTGAAAAACACATTTGTAGTGTGTTTCTGTAGTATTTTCATTACTTCTTTTAAATATTAAAAGCACCTGTACTGTATTTGTAGATATTATACTATTTAAATGTGTTTTTATTTATGGAACACTGATATTATCACCTGAGAACATTCCCAAACAGATGATAACCTGCTAATTGCGTCTGTTTACAGAATGAGAAAAGGACATATATTGACCCTGTAACCGGATACAATGTGTTCACTGAGTTTGCACACAGAAAACGAGGAAGATGCTGTGGAAGTGCTTGCAGACATGTAAGCTCAAGATTTTTCTGATGTTTATTTTTATGAGAGGTCTGAAAGAAAGTGTCTGTCAGTATTGTGTATATTTCATAGTAGGTATTTTTTATTCAGAGTAAAATTTGGTTGAACTTTTAATGGATAACACGATGCTGAGACAGGATAAAATCCATTCTGTCAGTAACCCACAATGCATAATAAAAAGCAAACGGTTTGCAAGATGGTACGTCTTTTTAAATGTAACTTTACTGTACCCATATGTTAACTCTAAGCCTCTTGTTTTTCTCTACAGTGTCCATACGGGCAAATTAACGTGGAGGATCCTGCTAAGAAGAAAACCTTCAACTCTTTGTTTTATGTATAGCAGTAAATGTGAAGATCGGCTGAACAACTCGTTTTGTGTGCTCCACGTATTGAATTTGGACTTCTTTTAATGCGCATTCGTCTTACGCTGCTCTGTTTAAAATGATGAAATACGCTACACCAGATGTGCAACCCACACTCCAGGAAATGGTTTGAATCACATCTATCCACAGTGATTTGACTTACAGGAGCTGGTGTGCTCCTCTGTCAGATGAATTCCACTAGCGGGAATTTTTGCAATGATGAATATTCATATGGTTATAGGCGATCTTAATTTTGACAGCTGTCAATTCTGACTACGTCCTTCCTCCTTGGAAAATATTCAGCCATAAAAAACACAGTGGAGAATAAAGTTTTTCTTAATGCATGTTGGCATTACATATCTTTAATGGTCGCACTTTGTGTTGTAAGATTTTGAATGTTTTTTTTTTTTAAGCCTCTCTTTGATTCAAATAATAGCCTGCATTTGTTTGATCCAAAGTACAGCAAAAATAGGATTAAAATAAAATATTTGAATATTTTTATCTTTATAGTTCTCAATTCAAATTGAATATGTATATATAACCACTGTATATGATCTTTAAAGGTGCTCTAGCAACAGACGCTAGAGGTCATGGTATTTAGCCTCCTTGTTAGAGCAACTGCCGCTTCGATCCCAGCTCAGATCGGGCTGTGTGCAATAGGACTGGTGGGTTACATGTGGGGACTCATCCGGGATGGGAGGGAAGTTTATAGGGGTGAGTGTAATGGAGGCTAGCTAACGAAGCGCTTTGCTGGTAAACCTCACACCTCTGACAGACACTAGAGCACGGATGTCCAGACTCGGTCCTCGAGGGCCGGTGTCTTGCAAAGTTTACTTCCAACCCCAATTAGACACACCTGGGCTAGCTAATCAAGCTCTCATTAGGCATTCTAGAAACATCCTTGCAGGTGTGTTGAAGCAAGTTAAAGCTAAAAACTGCAGGACGCCGAGTTTGGACACCCCTGCGCTAGAGACCTTGGCCTTTAGCCTCCTTGTTAGAGCAACCGACTCCCATACAAAGAATCGCCGGTTCAGTCCCAGCTCAGAGCGGGCTGGGTGTAGTAGGACCGGTGGGTTACATGTGAGGGCTCGTCTGGGATGGGAGTGAGGTTTAGGAGAAGGAGTGTAATGGAGGCTAGCTAGCAAAGTGCTATGCAGGTAAACCTCACTCCTCTGACCTCTAAAGGTGCTTAGTGACAGATGCTAGAAGCCATGGTCTTTTGCCTCTTTGTTAGAGCAACCAACCCCCATACAAAGAATCACTGGTTCAATCCTCTCAGACTTGGCTAGGTGCTGTTGGACTGGTTGGTTACATGTCTGGTATAAGAGTTAAGTTTAGGGGGTGAGTGTAATGGAGGCTAGCTAGCGAAGTGCTATGCAGGTAGACCACACTCCTCGCCAGACAGACGCTAGAGGCCATGGTCTTTAGCCTCCTTGTTAGAGCAACTGACCCCTTACAAAAAATTGTCGGTTTAATTAACTTAGACTAAGTGGAGTAGGACCGGTGAGTTACATGTGGGGGCTCATCCAGGATGGGAGTGAGGTTTAGAGAGTGAGTGTAATGGAGGCCAGCTAGTGCTATGCAGGTAAACCTCACTCCTATATATATATATATATATATATGAATGATATAGCATATGATGTGTATTTGTGTGTATTTCGATCTTTCTAATCATCAAAGAATCATGAAAAAATGACCATTTTACTGTTAGTAAATATTGATAAAAATAATTTTAAGAACTGTTCCCTGTACAGCAAAATAGAATATTAGAATGGTTTCCAAAGGATGATATGACTGGAATAATGGTGTTAAACATTCAGCTTTGGAATTGGGAATAAATTACATTTTAAAAATGTATTCAAATAGAAAAGTTATTTTAAACAATACATACATTTTTAAATGTTACAGTTTTTACTTTGGATCCAATAAATTCAGGCTTGGAGAGCAAAAGAGAATTGGTATTAAGAAGAGGTGAGAAAAAAAAAAACCCGAATTGATTGTTCTGTTCTAAAACTTTTGACTGTACTGTGTGTTGTGTGTGTGTATAATCCATCTGTAGAAAAAGAGTTCATAAAATTGTTTTGATTTTAGTATTTATTATTATGTACACTAATTAAAATTGCTTAAAATCTTATTGAATAATTCTGTTTTATGCAACAACAAAAAATGAAACTAATGCTGTTTCAACAGGTTTTATTGGATGTTTGTTTGCATGTACAGTTTACACTGCGAGGTAACCGTCAAGGCCTCGTGGACAAAATGTAATCACTCAGGTCCCTGATGGCTGTATAGAAATAAAGAGAAAGGAGATTAACCAATAAAATGTTTGTGTGTGTGTGTGTGCGCGCATTTTGACATAATTATTTATTGGTTAGGGTAAAAATATATTGCTATACAGAGTAAATACTTTGTATTCATTTTAGTGGTCTGGTATATCCTAGTTACTAGATCTATCTTTATATAATAATCCTATTAGATTCATATCTCACTGTGGCTTCCAGAGATTAACACTGGCCTTTTTATCCACTAAATCTGTGATTTCAGCACAAACACTGTAAGTACACAGATTACACAGCGATTAACAGAAATCTCTTTATGTATAATCATGTGCAGTCATTGTATTTACATGATACTGTGTGTTGTAGATATGCAAAGCCAAGTCAGATTTTTGCCCCAGGCACTGGCCATCCAACCTGTCACACAGCATCGCAGGTCAGGAACAAGGAAACGGGTTCTGAATGCGGGAATGTGTATGTGGCAGAGCCCTGTCCCAGCTTTGCCGACTGGCGCCGAGCGCAATATCAGGCGGCGGGAGGGTCCCAAGGCGGGTGCACATTTATCAGGAGCAAGGCCCTGTGAACGTCGACAAGGAGATTCATGATCTCAACAGTTCCAGTGAGGACAGGCAGGCGAGGGGCTTGTGGCATCGTCAGTCCAGATGAGAGGCAAATTTATTTGGGTAAAACCTAAGATGAGGCAGCGGAGCGTACGGCAACAACATTTCCAGTGGAATGGCGAAGGTGTCACACTCATCAAGTACCTGGGCCTGCCTGCCACGGGTCTGCTTGTTTTGCCTAGGGACTTGTCTGTCACATTAAAGTAGATGCATTGCCATTCAAGACCCTTCCCAGTCCTAGTGCCTGACCATGAAATAGGCCAACTTTCAAGTCTGCCTTATTCCTCTGCATCATATGACTTCAGAGATCGCACAGTGTTGTCGTTCTCTTTTTCCCTTTCTGTCCCCTCTTTCTCTGTTTCTCAGTATTTGGTGACTGAGACGCAAATGCTACACAATGCTCAGTCCCTCAGAGCACAGACAGATTTCAAGAAAACTTGCTTTAGCAAACAACTCACAAGCCATGCGCTCGCTAGTCTTGTCATGCACTGGGATCAGGTGTGGGAATCATAACAACTGAACAAGAAAACATGCAAGTGAGGAAAGGGAAAATGAGTCTAAAACCTCAAGGGACTACCTTGGAAAAAGAGGAAACTGGTTATGCTTGAGTAGCATCTCCATCCAGGAGATTCCTTTGGTATCCAAACTGAGCATCTGGTGAGATCTGTTTATTTCCTCTGTCAGTTAATTGTGCATACTAGTTGGCTGAAATCAGGGGTTTGTTGCATGAATATTTCAGCATGGCTGGTTTTTATTATTGTCATTCTCTGCTTATCAATGTACCTTTGTTTCGTGTACAGGTCATTAAGGTCGTACACACCTAGGTTCTGGCTTCAGTAACACTAAGCTGTCTCACCGATAATTCCCTCTGAATTGAAACGCACCCAAGCTGCCGTGGGGGCTACAGTTCCTGCATCTGCAGAGCTTTGGAGTCCGTCACCTGACCTTCAGCCAGAGCATATGCTGCAGCAGAGTCCATGCACTGCCACTTTTCTAGAGGCACAGAGGAACTGTATGCTTGGTCCAGCTTTCAAACGTATCGCTGGTCCAGGCAAACCATCCTTTCCAGCTCATGGGGACTGGGGGCAAGCCCTTGCAACCTCAGCAGCACAATGGACTTCTGCCGCTCCCTGCCATTCAAAAGCCCAGGCCAGGCAAGGGATGACACGCGTTGGCTGCGAGGAACGGATGTCAGTGGAGTGATGGCTGGAAAATCAGTTTCAGCATCTGGGCTGTCCCTCTGAGTGCGTGTGGGTGTGTGGTCCATAGCACCATTGTTGGCAGTGTTTGTGTGTGTGTTGAATCAAGCTGTAGCCGAGCAGCCCGTCTGGTCATGCAACAGAGACAATGTCATTCAGCCTTGGGGCTGAAGGCTTACCAAAGTGGTCAGATGGACAACTGGCTTCCCTGTGGTTGCACCAGTGCTCCTGAAAAAGCTCACCGCATCTGACTGACAGTCATAGGGCCAGATTCCTTTGGACAGGGCTGTAAATAGCTGCACAAAACAGTAGGGCATCTCCCCAAGACCTCTTGCAGTGTTCCAGCCAGACTGTCTGGCCATATCATGCCATATGTGGCACCGTTCATGCTGGATCAGGTGGTCGACTCATTCCGGGAGAAACCTTAACTTTGACTATTGTTTTAAGGTACAGTCTTGGCGATGTAGGGTAGATGCTTTCCAATTCCAACACAGTGTGCAATGCCAGTTGTCTTGATGACCCAATGCAATTTAAACCTATAAAATATATCAGAGGCTAATTTATACAACTTTATTCACTGTTTAACACAATTTTTAAACAGATGTGCCTCCAAACCTTACCCCTCATTCGAAGATAAGCAAATCATACTAAAATGTATGAACAAGAATTAGCTACTAAATCAAAAAGTTACTAATTGCTGTCATATACCATTGAGAATACCTATATTTAGCATATGCAATGGTTGTAAATGATTTGTTCTCAAAGGTAAGGTAAAATCTCCTTTTTTCTGCCATAAAACTGGTGCTTTAAAAGTAGAAGTTTACTTTGTTTGGCGTTATTCCACGACAAAGAAAAAAAGTATTTAGTTGATAAGAGTCACGCACAACATCTCGATCTACATTTAAAGGTATTTGTTGTTGTAGATCAGTCAGTTTCACCCCTGTTCCTCAAGACACCCACAGACACTGTACATTTACAAGGTTTTATTTGTCTTTCACTCCTATTTCAGAAAGTCTGAAACCAGAATCAGGTATTTGGTTAGGAAACATTCAAATTCTGCAGTCTTGGTATGGATCCAGAGACAGGGTTGTGAATGACTGTACATGCTTTAAATTGCTGTTTCCCAAACTTGTTCTTGGAGTACCCCCAAAGGTACCCATTTTGGAGCTTACGCACACATTTCAATCCATGGGGCTTTTAGTAATGAGCTGAATTAGATGTGTTAGATTAGAGTGACATCCAAAAGTATTTGGAGTCATAGTTTGTTTTATGAAAACTAATCAGGCAATGGTGAATGTCTTACTGCACATTGGGACACAGATGACTCAATTGCCTGCAAACACTTTTATAGACTGGATTAAAATGTCACCGATTTTATTTATCAACAACATGGCTGTTTAATATGTCAGAACTGCAATCTTTCTGGTATGATTTGTTTTGTTTATGGTGCAAGTCATATGCCCTCACTCTCCAATTTGCTCAGCTTGGATGACTAAAAAAATGTGAAAATCATAAGTAAGTGAATACCCAGCAAGCATTTTTTTTTTTTAATTAAAAGATGTCTTATAGACATCTAAACATAGTTGTCTTGGCTAAAGCGAGGCTAAATTTGGGCTGTCAGTGAACATCTAATAGAGTCTAAGAATAGGCCAAAACTATCGACTAGTCATCAAATAAACAAAAATGAATGACTACACATATAAAGTCAGTCTAATCTGTATATTTGACATGTCTAACAAATGTCTAATAGACGTCAAAACATAGTCATCTTGGCTAAAACAAGGCTAAATTTGGACTGTCACTGAAACTCTAATAGATATCTATGAATAGGCCAAAACTAGACTAGTCAGCAGATAAACACAAATGAACAACTACACATAAAATCTGTATATTTGACTCGTCTAGTTTTGGGCTATTCTTAGTTGTCTATTAGATTTTCACAGACAGCCCAAGTTTAGCCTTGCTTTAGCCAAGCTGTCTACAATTAGATGTCTATTAAAGCTAACAATTGTCTAGCATACAATTGCTCACTGTTTGTTTAGTTTCAATCCATTGGAAAGATTGTGATTGGCATTCTGGCCAGTGTATTGATATCTGAAATAGAACTTAGATGTTAGACTTGACTCTCCAGAAGGAAGTGCTTGAAAATTAAATGGTTTGTAGAGCATAAAAATATTTAGAATTGTTTGAGGAATTTCAGAACAGTGCGGTTTAAAAGCATTGCAATGGAGTGGAGGTTAACTTCACTGGCATAAGAGAAGTGCAGGATAATGGTGCAGAAAGGATATATCTTTAACAACAAGAAAATGAGAAATGGGAGGAAAAGGGGAAAAACTGTTGGTTAGGCAGCAGTTGGACTGTTGGGACAGGCTATGTGCTATGGAGCCATCCTCCATCTGTCAACACAGGGAGTTGTGATTCTTGCATCAGCAGAGCAGGGCTCAGCATCAAGAGAAATGGGGTGAGGAGGGAGGGAAAGTGAGAGAGAGATTTTAACAGCAGCTAAATTCTCATCAGGCACGCTAGACTGAACGTCCCCTCTTCGAAGCAAAGCACGATAGACCAGTGAGGAGCATCTGCTCTGTGGCTTTGTTGCCTCTAAATAAAAGTGCACTACGACAGCTCTGGAGAAATCGTTGTCCATCTTTAGCTTGTAAATATTTTTTTTGTGGTACAGCCGTCACATATGGTTCATAAATGGACATGGTTCTTGCGTAATTGCCTGTAACCCACTACAGTTTAGACATAAATGAGACCTACTTAATTATGTATACACTCTTACAAATAAAGATTCTTTATTGGCATTGATGGTTCCATGAAGAACATTCAACATCCATTTACAAAAGACAATTCGTATTTTATATTTTTGAATGAAATCAGTGGTTCTTTTGAGGAATGTTTACAGATTATGTTCTGGTGTCTCTTTATGGGAAAAAAATCTTTATTTTTAAGAGTGTATGGTTATTGCATTTTTACATTTAATAGCAACTGAGCTTGGGAAATTTAGCTGTGCATTTCCGAAAACGTTACAGCAGTCTTTTTGTGTACTTGTCTAAATCTCCTCCCCTTTAAACTGCATGGCATGCAAGGTTGCCAAAGCCAAACTTTCGTCTTTCCATCAGCTTATTTTAAGATGAAAACACTTTCCATTTTTCAGTCAGACACGTTTCTGTTTCAGTTGACTCAACATTTACAATATTATTTCATTGTGTGTCATGGCTCTGTGTAGTTCAAACTGTTGGAGAACCGATTTTTGATGTTTTTTGGGTTGGACAATTCACACTTTTTAAAGTTTAAGTATGTTTCCCCAAAATCGAGCCAACAACTCCCTTCAAAAGCTTAGTGTACTAACTCTACAAAATAAAGAACAAGCACAGAGGGCTTTAAGCACGTAGGGTTTTGGTTTATATTACCTTAGGTGCGTTTGCCTTTTTTAACAGCAGATTTTCAGAATTGGCAGCCCATCTTGAGGTAATTTATTGTTTGTTTTCTCAACTTTTAAATTAAATTAATCTGAACCTTTGTCACTGTGCATTATTTGTTTAGTCATGTATCTTTAGCTGAAACATGAGGTTTTCCCAGTTTTGTAGGATGCTATTTAAAGAACATTTGTAATGTTATTACAACTGGTGCTTGGATATATGTTTGCAATGCATTATGCAGCAGGGGAGACTGGAACGCTTGTAATATTTTGTTTCAGTATTTATAACCCTCTTTTTTGGTATTGAGTCTCTCAAAAAGTAATATAATATTCCAATTTATGTCTGCTACAGTACAATTTAAAGCAGTTTACAAATAAATATTCCTGAAATAAATGAATATCTACAATGTCGCTGTTATAACCGACCCCAATATCGGATGTTTTTAACGCTAATTAAAAACATGGACATCGGTTTTCATATTTTGTCCGGGATTTTGTTCTATCTAATGAGCTTGTTAAAACATATGCCATCCACCCTTCATTGGTATTCATTTGAATTCACAACTATACATGTATAAGGCAAACCTTTACATGAATTAAAACGTGTTACAACCTTCTCTGTATTATTATTTTTTTCAAACAAAATGCTTACATGAATCTTGCATATCCAATTAATCGAGAACATGCTGATTCAGATTATATCAGTTCTGTCATTTCACGTTCATTAACATGATCACAAATCTCATTATAAGCCAGACGTGAAATTATATTTTCTCACCTCAAAATAGTGTAAAGATATAACGAAATTATAATTCAGGGAAAAACTGTTACAACTACTTCTGTCGCTTCAGAGGTTAGTGATCATGGTTGGTACTTATTCCAGTTGGTTAAACAAATGTTGTTACAACTAAATCCTATGTTTTGCTACTTTTGTTCTTATTGAAAACTATTTCTATCTATCTATCTATCTATCTATCTATCTATCTATCTATCTATCTATCTATCTATCTATCTATCTATCTATCTATCTATCTATCTATCTATCTATCTATCTATCTATCTATCTATCTATCTATCTGATGTAAGTCTCGTGATACATGCCTCGAGCTGAGAAAACTGCTTGAGGTAATGATTAAAGATTAAGAAAATTACCAGAGGAATTATGTATCTATCCACATTTACCCACACGTCTCGATAGGGGCCTTGTGCATAATACAGTTGATGTATATTCAGTGCTCGAGCTGGATTTGTCGTAATTGACACTCACGCGAGAACCAAGGAACAGCCCCCATCTGCTGGTAGGATCGTTCGTGTCTCACCCTCATCTATCCCTCTCTCACCGCGGCACTGCTGGGGCTTCAGGACGGCGCTCAGCGGCTCACGGTAAACCCCCATTTTTTTGTATAGCTTTGGTGCGTGAATATACTGTTTGACACGGTGAACAACATATTTGGATGCTTTGCAGAGTTTCGGAAAATATTGTTTATGCATAATTGATGAGGAAAGACCTTCAATTTAGCCTACACACACATACGTAGAGCTATGTATAGGGCAGGTGAACCAGGTAAAAGTTATTACGGGCGCATCAAATACGACGCAGGTTGCAAATCGAATTAAAGATGTATATTTGAGCTTGATTCGGTTTGCATAATATTTAGATATTAAGGTATTTCATTTAAATTGTATTATCTTGAATTGTGAAATAGTGGAAATAGCATATACCTAAATATGAATATCAGAGTTAATCTGTTCATTTTATCTATGTTTTCGTTTGAAAAATATACATTTGGTGATCTTGGAACAGAGCTGAGAGCAATTTTTAATATGTATAATTGACTATAAGTTGATTCGTATTTGTGTGTAAGAAATACAAAATGTTCGCGTGGAGCAGTATAATTAAGGATATCTTATTTAAATCTAAGTGAAAGCGCTTGATTTTTTCGATGATACATTTATTCTGAAGCAAACATTTTTAAAAGCAATTGCAAACGACACACAGACTGATTCGTATAACCTATGAGAATGTTGCATATGTAATGCATTTGAGATCATCACAATTTGACATGATTTCTGTTCGAGCAAATTAATTCACATAAAGCTTATTTATAGTATAGTCTCTGACAGATATTGTTTACTCTTCAAATAAATATTTCCTTTTGATTTGATACATTTAACAGAGACAAACATTTAACAGAGACAAACACACGCACGACCGAGAGCTGTAATTTCTAATTTTATCTTCAAAATTAGATTTCTCTATCTAGAAATGTATTCTAATTGGTCAAATAGTTAATGAATGTAGTTTGAGCGTGCATGGAGAGTCGAATAAATATTCTCAGCATAATTAAAACAACTAATAATTTGTAATGAACAGACAGAAGAAAATGTATAGCCTAAGGAAGCGTTGTCTGTCTAAACTAGAATTTAGATTTTATATGTAAATAATAAGAAAGATGATTGCAACAATCAAATCCCTTTCTAATATGCACATTTTATACATGGCCTATGTAAATTTAAAAACGCAATGCTTGTGCAGTTATTCATAATATAGGCCTAATTAAACAGCTTCGTGTAAATGAAGAGATGCATGAATGTCGCCTAATCTATTCTTCCTTTGATATTGTAACCATAACGAATAGTTGGATTAAGGTTGCTATCAATAATTTATTTTTTATTATTCTTAAATAGTTTTACGATCATCCCTCGTATATATTCGTACAGAAAAATAAATTGTGGCAATGGGATTCAATTGACGTTTGACATCTGAAAAATCAAAGAATGTAAACAACTGCTTATTCCTCCTCCCAACAGCATCGCTCCCCCTTCCCTCGCTTGCTCCTTTCTCTCTTTCTCCCGAAAACACACATGAAGAGAAAGACCATCATACACAGACACACACCTTTATGAAACATTCTGACAACTTTTTAAATTATGCCACCACTTTAGTCCATTTTAATTGTACATATATCATACAATGTACTTAAAGGATTAGCGTCTTTTATACTTTACATTAACCTGAATTCATGCAGTACAAGATATATATATATATATATATATATATATATATATATATATATATATATATATATATATATATATATATATATATATATATATATATATTAACTCCCAATAGCAGAAAAGAATATTACGTTATATATATATATATATATATATATATATATATATATATATATATATATATATATATATATATATATATATATATATATATATAACGTAATATTCTTTTCTGCTATTGGGAGTTAATTATGAATGACACTCGCGATAAACTAACAAGCAACTCTCTGACAATTTTCAAATACATTTTTCCAAGAAGACTCAAAACTACAAGAGAGGTCAGATGAAGTACAGTATTCACAGTCTCAATAATTTAACACTAATTTTAATTAGACGCATTTACAGACACTAAAACTACATGAGAAAAAATAAAAACCTAACAAAAAGTGTCACAACGTCTCTGAAAGGAACTAAACGTCCACACCAAGTGTTTTTAGTGTTCACAATCTCAATTAAACACTTATTTTAGCTACACGCATTTACAAAAGCTTAAAACTACATGAGAAAATAGAAGGCCTTGCAAAAAAATCAAAGTGGCAAAACACCAGTTAAAAAGGAAGTAAAAGGTCTATACCAAGTGCTTTCCAAGCTCGTGTTGCCCATCACCATCGGTTTGAAGAGAGAGTGACAGGTCTTTGTTGGTGAATAGAAATCAGTGGCATTGGAGAGAGGGAGGACTCCTCCTACCCAATTACCCAAGCTGGGCAGGCGTTTGCTCTCTTCACAAATAGGACACAGGATCTCTAACACACACAGTCCCAAACCCGACTTTCACGCATTCGGATCCTCAGTTGGAGATTGGGACTATCTGAAAACCCACGTTTAAAACATCCTCCAGACTTCAGTTTTGCCTTATATCATCCGGACTATACTTTTTTCTGACGCTGGAGAAAGTGGACTGGTTCTCCTGACTGTTCCTGCGCCGTCCATCAAATTCCACCGGCTTAATATTTTTGTAACACATTGATTGCATTTTGTTGTGAATCTGTTGGTGTAGATCCACTCGGATGTTTTAAGGATCCGGAAAGCTGTATATGGAAGTTGTGGGGTGCAAGGCGAAAGAAAGCAGTTGCACATTGCGTCCAGCAGCCATGCTTTTCCACGGCATCTCTGGGGATCATATTCAAGGGATCATGGAGGAGATGGAGAGGAGATCTAAATCGGAGTCTCGACTAGCAAAAACCGTCCAGATGAACGGACGGGAGACGGTAAGAATTTGTGTTTTGGCGTGCATTTTACGTTAAAGCAAATGTCAAACTCTCCCGTCGCTATATACACCTCATAGTTTGTAACCCACTTTTAAAAACGTAGCGAAAACATTTGTACGATTTTAAAACATTAGCAGGCCTCTGGAAACATGCAAAAAGTAATTACGGAGGATATCAAAAACATCTGAAATGCCTAAGAGTAACTATAAAGCATGAAGAGAGTTATATGCCAAAATTAAATTTCACATTTGAGCCAAAATCTACAGACATTTTATTTTATTTTAGCAGTTTCACAATATTCCTTATATTTATTTTAGGGGTAAGATGTCCAAAAACGACAAAAATAAGATCAATATGTTTTTGCCAAGCAAGTGACAAAATATTTAACAGTTAATAACCTGTAGGCTTGTATTAAATTTAATAATAATTTTTGTGATAAGAAATAGTCATTTTTCGTTAACTTTTTTTAAATTATATTTTAGACTAGGCACTCATTAAAAATGAAATCAAAGCACAGAACAAACAAAACATGCAATGTGTAGTTATGCATCATATCTAGTTTTGGTTTGATAATTGAGAAAGCTCACTCATAATTTTATTAAAAACATAAAAATAATAAATATACAGTTTCATTTAGTATGCTTTTGAATTTACTTTAAGTTCTATATCTATAATGGCAAACTCATTTACTGTGGTGTATTTTGATTAACGCCGAAACCTTTATTTACTCCACCAATTATGTTTTTTTTTTTTTTTAAAGACTATGCCCTCCATGAGCCCAGAGAAGCCTGCGCTGTGCGCCGGCTGCGGTGGTAAAATCTCCGACAGATACTACTTACTCGCCGTTGATAAACAGTGGCATTTAAGGTGTCTCAAGTGTTGTGAATGTAAACTGGCCCTTGAATCCGAACTGACGTGTTTCGCAAAGGATGGCAGCATTTACTGCAAAGAGGATTACTACAGGTAAGCATTAACTTTGAGGCTTAAATCTTGCGTTAGGCCTGTTTAGTAGGCCTAACTTTTTTTTCGAACACACATAAAGGCTGGTGACATCTGAGCTAGTGTAAGCCATTGACCCATATAGTGATCTTCAGTGATTAACTGACACGCCTAAATTAATCTAATAAACCTAATTAATTCATGCTCAGTGCGTCTATTTTTCTATTCAATTTTTAGCCAGTTGTTTTTTTTTAAGGAAAACGAATTATGTCAGACTATAGAAGATACAACCATTTTTCTAAATAAATGTACACATATATTAATAATAGCAAATGCGTGCATTTAAAAGATTTTGATTAATAAAAATATCTAAATTTCACGTGCACCCGCTTTTTATATGTTAAACGTATTTGTTAATGACATACTAAATGTTTTCATCAATCTATGTTTGATTGTAAATGGTGTGTGCTGTTCCAGAAGGTTCTCCGTGCAGAGATGTGCCCGCTGCCACCTCGGCATATCCGCTTCGGAAATGGTGATGCGCGCCAGGGACTCCGTGTACCATCTGAGCTGCTTCACCTGCACCACATGCAACAAAACACTGACCACGGGTGACCATTTCGGCATGAAAGACAACTTGGTTTACTGCCGGGTTCACTTTGAGACCCTTATTCAGGGAGAGTATCACCCTCAATTAAACTACGCTGAATTAGCGGCCAAAGGCGGAGGGCTTGCGCTGCCTTACTTCAATGGCACCGGCACGGTGCAGAAAGGAAGGCCACGAAAGAGGAAGAGTCCGGCGATGGGGATTGACATCGGCTCTTACAGCTCAGGTGAGATGTCAATTTACAGCTGCTCAGTGGCGTTGCTCACCATTTATTTTGGTTTATTTCTGAGTGTTCGTGTTCGTTTTGTTAGCGGAGTAATTTGATTCTTAATTCGAATCTTTCGGCTTTCGAAAAAGACGATCAGGACAAATTAATTCAATTAAACTGTTGTTCAAATAGATATCAATATTAGCCTACTTTTAAATGCAAAAGTCTAATAATTGTGTCAAGTGTCTTTATATGTTTGATTATAATATAAATGCATTCTCGGCTGTATTTTTAGAGTTTTCAGTTTGTGCAAAATTAGCCTACATTTAAAAAAAAAAAACGACATTATTAAAAATAAAAGTTATGTAGGCTACTGGCATCAGTTTCACGAACTGTCCTTTTTAATATCATAAAAGCTTTTTTATATAAAAAATATTTTTAATTATAATTATTTTTAGGTATTTTTTATCTTTAAACATTTTTTTTTGCTAAAAAGCTTATTTAGGCACCACAGACATCTTTAATGGCATTATTGTTAAAAAAACAACATTTAGTTCGTCCTGGCACATTTATTTTTAAGATAACGTGGGAGCGTTTTTGGGGGGAAAGTAGGACATTTTTAATATGTTACTTGCTCTGCGCAATTATGATCATTAATAATTGTTATAAGCTAACATGGCGTAAACCATGGCATGCATAGAATAAAGTCAATTTCATATACTAGCATGATATTGTTTTGTGTTGCTCTCGTAATGTTAGATATTAGTTGCTTCATGATTTCAAGTTTGACCATTTTGGTTACAAATGGTTCAATGTTGGTCTAGACAAATGGATCAGATGGATTAATTGGTGGTAAGGCCTTGGTCACCTTCAGTATCAAATCAACCAGTAGCTTAATCCAGCTACGATCTTCATAATCATCTTGATTTTTTGAGTTTAGTTTTTTTATGAGTGTTTGTGTAGTTTTTAGATGCCTGCACAACATAATTACTGAACTATTTAAAGTCACTGTCCCACTTTTGTTGATAATCCATTTCACTTCTAGTTCAGGTGAAAAGCTGTGTAATAATTGTCCCAATAGCAAATTTTATTCGTTATTTTACATAAATTATAATCATTTAAAATCCTTTAAAATATATTTAAATGTAAGTGTAATAAACGCTTCGCTCTATCGCGGATTACCCCAAAAACGTCCTGAATATTAGTTCACACTAAACTGCAGTAGACTACTGGCCTACATGCATAAGTATTGTGGTATTACAATTTACAAAAATAATACTATGCGTCTATCAGTGATGCTGTACGCTAATGTAAAGTGATTTTTCCTCTACGCTTGTCCATGTTTCCTCGTATTTTATTTCAGCAGGAACCCTAAACCAAATATCGCGCTTGCGTCTTGTTGACTATTGGGTCTGATTAATTATAGGCCTCGCTCATTAGTGCGTCATCAAACATCTAATTTGAAACTCTCCAAGGACTGAACCCGTGACCCAGCCCCACGTGCGAGAATCACAGCAATGTAGATCCCTCGCCTACAGGCCCATATTTGCCCTCATAATACCAGTCATTATTTCTCATCTCTCGCTTTTATAAAAAAAGAAATCTCCTTTTTGAATTCGGACGCACGTCACAATGCATCCCCGCTGCGCCTGTTTTGTTTTGGCTGTTACAATTACTGTCTGCTTGGAAAAAATGTGGCTTTGTATGCCAAGTTTCTGCCGTTCTTCATGAATGGAGAGAAATAAGGGTAATCTGCCTGTTAATTGTTCTCCGTTAATTGAATGTGACGTCGGAATCTCTGGCTCTCAAGCAGCTCCGATTCAGCCATTTGAAGGTCATTGCTGTTCTCAGGACACAAGCGCGCGCACGTTTACAGCAGTTAGCTACTTTTACGCACATCAATCCCACTTTAAATTTCGCTTTTCTTGACACTAACATGTTGTGAAGTTTGTAATATTTTATCAAGCTGTAGTTTGTCTTACAAAATTAAATGGATGTCGGATGTAATAATGTCATGTTATTGATGACTGTGGACTATTTTAGATTATAGTAATTTCGTTATTATTATTATTTAATTATTTAAAGTATTTTGTACTCGTGTAAAGTTATTCTTTTATATTTACCTTTATTATTATTAATATTATCATAATCTTTAGTTATTTTTTGTTCAGTGTGCATGTTGCATACGTGATCAGATTTATTTTACATTCACAATTAGTCTATAATTAGTTTTAAACCCGTTTTGCATTTTAAAATTATATGTAATTTGTTTTTCCACAGCATTTTAGATTTTTACATTAGTTAAAAAGACCCAGCAGGACTTGTTGCATAGATATTTGCAGATAGAGACCTCTTGTGGCAAAAAATAAATCTGGACCGTAAAGGAAAATCATTTTGCTCCTTTGATACCTTTATAAATTCAACATGTAAAATTCTAATCTGTTTTTATTGCTGCAAATACACACATAAACGGTCATCGTTCGAATTAATAACCACATGAATAAAACGGAGCAGCGATTTAACATGTCCCACAGCTGACACGTGGCGATTAAATAATTGGAGCTATTCTTGGCATAAATTTGGTATTAATGGCTATATTTATTTAAACGCCATAAATTATCAAGTACAGTAATATAAGATGCCATATAGGTGACGCTGTTCATCCTGGCTAATATCTTAGATGATTATTTAATTTCTACATATTATTTTAAAGCAAACATTCCTTGTTCTGAAATTAAAGTGTGTATAAATGCATTTAGTGGGTAATCGAATTTTTGTGTTTTTATGATTTAGCAAAAATTAGGGCTGAATTTAAACACGGTTGTGATCAATTTAATGCTTTTTAGTGATAAAGGTTCTTCATTGATTAGATAATGAAATTCAAAAACTTTATAATGAAACATGGTTGTTTAGAGTGATAAAATGTTCATCTTGTGTATTCAAACATTGACAAAACATGAGAGCAAAGCTTTATAGTTTCATCTTGCACTGTATTTTAATCACCAATGTCTGGTCTGAACACTCATATTCACATTAAATATCATTTTGATCTTTGACAATAATCTAAATAATTCTCATTGCTTTATTTTCGCCCAATTTAGGTTGTAATGAGAACGATGCGGACCATTTGGATCGGGATCAGCAACCCTACCCTCCTTCCCAGAAGACCAAGCGCATGCGTACATCATTCAAACACCATCAGCTTCGCACCATGAAGTCCTACTTTGCCATTAACCACAACCCCGATGCCAAGGACTTAAAACAACTCGCCCAAAAGACAGGACTGACCAAGAGAGTTCTTCAGGTAAGAGTCGCCACACAGTAGACTCCATTTCACATCCAAACCGACACTTTTCATTGCACCCTTTGAGTTTCTGTTTGAAATCCATCCATCATTTTTTGATCATGTAGTTGCGGTTTAAATTTCAGAGGCTTAATTCAAGGGGCAATACTTATGCACCGAAAAAGAAAATCCATTAGGGATATTAATTTGGAGCATGGTCCATGTTTTTCAGTAGAATCCCTAGCAAAAGCAGAGGCCTTGTAGAGCCTTTCGATTCACTTTGGCATTGTTTAGTAGTGATTATCTTTGTGATGTTAACCCTCATAACACATTCTAAATATGTATTCTGTGTATGCATTCCAGGTCCGTTTGTTTCTGTAAAACAAATTTCTGCTTAACTTTAAAACTGAAAACGTAACATTTTATTTAAAAAAATCTTAGTTATTAGCAAATGTGTTAAAAGTGCAATGATACAATGTTATTACCATTTAACTACAATGTAATTGTACCATTTACCTTTTTATTAAAGTAAAGTGTGAAAATTCTATTAAATATATATGTATATACAGTTAAAGTTAGAATTATTAGCCCCTTTAATTTTTATTTTTAAATAATTTCCAAATGAACATAGCAAGGAAACTTTCACAGTATGTCTGATAATATTTTTTTCTTCTGGAGAAAGTCTTATTTGTTTTATTTCGGCTAGAATAAAATCAGTTTAAAATTTTTAAAAATCCATTTAAAGGTCAAAATTATTAGCCCCTTTAAGCATTTTTTTTTGTGAAAGTCAACAGAACAAACCATCATTATACAATAACTTGTCCTTTTTTTACCCTAACCTGCCTAGTTTACCTAATTAACCTAGGCAAGCCTTTAAATGTCACTTTAAGCTGTATAAAAGTATCTTGAAAAATATCTAGTAAAATATTATTTATTGTCATCATGACAAAGATAAAATAAATCAGTTATTAGAGATGAGTTATTAAAACTATTATGTTTAGAAATGTGAAAAAATCTCTCAGTTAAACAGAAATTGTAGAAAAAAGTAATCAGGGGGGGCTAATAATTCAGGGGGGCTAATAAATCTGACTTCAACAATATATTGTTCATTAATTATGAGAAATTGATTACTTATTGTACGGTATTTATAAAAACATATACTACGATAATTACTCTTATTAACCTATTGGAATGAATGGAACTGAAATAATTTCTATCTAATGAAATGAAAACACATATTTAGTTCTACCAGAATAAATTAAATTTGTTTTAAATAAAAAAAAAACATTTAAAACAAAATAATTGAACTTTTTTAAGGAAACGCAATTTGATAGCCTGCAATATGTGTATCTTTATATGTTTTTTCAGAAATAAAGTCATGTTCAACATAACCTGAAGGTCAAACATGCAACAATTATTAAAAAAAATCAGTAAAAAAAAATAATTGGTGTCTATTTTAAAGCATGTTCAGTTCCATACTAAAAGCTTTGAATGCAACTTTTAGATTTATATCCATGTTAGAACGGACCTGAATGCGTTATGAGGGTTAAAAGTTTTGACTTGCAAGTATAGGCAGAAATATGATAGTAATTGGAAGCATAGCACAAAACGAGTAAAGACACTGGGATTGGTTTGCAGGTTTGGTTCCAAAATGCACGGGCCAAATTCAGAAGAAACGTTTTGCGGCAGGAGAATGGGGGTGTTGATAAGGCTGACGGCACGTCACTTCCGCCGCCCTCTTCCGACAGCGGTGCTCTGACCCCACCAAGCACGGCCACCACACTAACTGACCTGACCAATCCCTCTATCACCGTAGTAACTTCAGTCACCTCTAGTTTGGACAGCCACGAATCTGGGAGCCCCCCACAAACTACCTTGACAAACCTTTTCTAACACGGAGTTGCTTTTTTTGTCTTTATCCCCCTTTATTTCCAGATTCTATTTTTATTTTCCACGAAAAAACGAAAAACAGCAACAACAAAAAAACCTTTTGGTGACCACCAGAAAGACTTTGGAAATGTAAGACGAGACCTACTAAATGTGTAGCATTTGCAACCGCGTGGCAGCTGAGTTTGTAGTACTTGTCAATGATTTGTTTTTTGTTTTGTGATCTGGACAATAATTTTATACGTTTAATTTATTTAATTTGAGTTTCTGTTAGACATATCAGTAAAACAAAGATGAACGAGACCCACTTTTTATGAAGCGTCATTAATTACTATGCTATAACGTTGTAATGAATCATTTGATACAATGTATTTATTATGTAGACACGTGTATTTAGATTTTGCTTTAATCTGTAATCAATTTCTGTAAATTCATCTGTAATTACACAAAATGTATCCAATATCAGTAGCTGCAAAATTGTTTTGCGATACAGCATGAACATTATAAATACATTGTACCTAATATATAGATGCAAATGCATAGTATTTGAAGACACTTTATATAAAGTGGGACAGAATTTGTTAGCATACAGTACATGGTATTGCATTATTTGCTTATTGCATATATGTTCAAGTTTAACCCGGGACATTTTTGTTCATGTTTCCCTTGAGCTCAAATGCCAAGTGGATGCTGTAAGCTCAATTTTGGTCAATATTGTCACTGACGCTGGACTGTAATGTCGATAATTGTTTGAAACGTTACCACCTAATTTGTCACAGTGTGGTGCGAATAGGATCACACACTCCTAAAAATAAAGGTTCAGGGTCGTAGAAGAATAATATTTGGCTCCCTTTAAGGAAACGCTCCCTACACTGTAAAAAATACAGGGTTCCATACAATTCCTTCATGTTGTCCCAACACAAATTGATTAAGTTAACTTAACACTTTTAACAAATTTTTGTGGATTGAACATAAAAATATTAAGTTATCCCAATGAAATCTCAAGAATTGTGTTGTTTCAGCTCATTTTAAATAAGAAGTTTAAACGAGCAATATACCTATATATGTTTGAGTGTAAGTAAACAAATGTTATTAGTGCAAAGAACATTTAAAAAAAATCTAAGTAACCTTTTTAACTGTAAAATATAATAGAAGAGCCATTTTTGGTTACCCCAAAGAAACTTTTAGCAAAGAACTAGTTTGAGGAACGTTTTTAAAAATGGATGTTCTTCATGCTTAACATTCTGCCAATAAAGAACCTTTAATTTTAGGAGTATCGAGTGGCCTGGATTTGTTTTTTTGGGCTTCAACTAGTTGAAGTACTGTTCTGAATTGACAACAACAACTGTTCTGAATTGAGATATCCAACACTCAGTGACAATATGGTGCCCAGTAGGAAGCGTTCTGAGTGATTTGTGAATGCTAAGCAGGAAGTTAATTAGGAACGACACACATCACCCCATTTTATTCTGGTTTTCCCCCCTGTTATTTTTCAATGTTTTGCCACCGGACAAACCAAAAAAAAAAGAAGAAAAAAAAGAAAAAGCAAATCCCAATTGCAGCTCAAGTGCGAGATGTTTGGGTGGCTCCTCGCTTTCCTTGTGTGAAGACAAATTTGTTCTGTTGTAGAACAAAGTGGTACACTAGATCTACTTCATGAAGTAGATGCTTAACTCAGTTCTACTATGTGCCTTATGCGACTTGGAAGAGAGTTTGTGAAATTCAGGAGATACATGTTTGTTTGTTAAATGATTTCCATCCTCGGAACGCCTCACTAGTTTTGTACTGTTCTGTTTTTCATCTGATTTTCTTTTCGTTTTTTTTTTCTGAAGATCTTTTTTTAATGGTGTATTCTGTTACAAGGGGGCGGCGATGTCATAGAAGGCAGTTGTGCACTCTTTCAGAACTAGTTGGAGAATCATATATATATTGATCTTCGTGTTAATAGTACAGTACGTGTTCTATCAAGATTGTCCATGTTTCCTTGTTTCTTGAAAAAAAAGATGGTGTATAGAAACTATTTCCCCTTAAATATTTATGGACCAAACAGTTGTTATATCTTATTAAATTTGTGTGAATAAAACTACTTTGCTTTACCAGCGTTTTATTTTTCATTACACAAACCATTTTATTTGTGTGTGTGTGTGTTGCTTTCAGATTTAAACTTCTTCTCACAACCAAACAAAAATGACAGATCGAACCTTGTCTTGCTTTCATTCTGACATCGATTTCAGACTATATTCTGTTTCTGTTGTTAAAGTAATGCCCCATGGATTTGACCCAAAGCCCTGTAGTCAAGAAAAGATGCTTTTTAATGCATGAACATGGCTACTTTTTTCACAGAAATGCCAGCTTAGAAAGATCTTTTTTTTTTTTTTTTTGAAAAACTAGTAAACATAAACCTCTCAAAGCAAGGTTGCTCTGTAGTTTAATATATTGTTACTTTATGATTTTTTTTCAGGGAGAACAAATCTTGGGGCATTACAGCCATACTTCACGACGTTTGAAAATTCCCTAAAGTATTAAAAGAAGCTTTGATCGGAATTCTTCACCATTGAAGACAAAGACAGTATTAGGATCAGATTTTAGTCATTTCAAATCTACCAAAAAAGAAAATGATGTATTCCAAAATCTTTTTGTTTTTCCTCTTTAAAAAACATCCTGAATGATTAAAAGCCTTCTTCCACAACAAATGGGATATTTTTTGTGACTGTAATGAGGCCAAAAGGCAAACTAAGCTGTACAGTATTGTAGATACGTAACAGAGCAACCTTGCTCCAAGAGGCGACTGCAGGAGACGGATCTACGCACGCATGCATGTCTACACACACACATATACACAAACTACCTTGTAATTCTGCTTGCTGTAAAACATTCCTGTGCAACAAATGTCACTTATCATGAACGCACAGCCTTCCTAAAACTTGGCAGGAAAATGTCCGACCAGGAGAAGCTGGAAAGGAACACCATATGGCTGTATTTAAAATACAAGTTATAAGAGAGAAAGAAAAAAAAAGAAGAGAAAATTCTGCATGCACTTCTCATTGTTGACGGCTATTTCAGATGGATATTATTTCATATTGATGTTTCATTTGTTGTCTGTTGTGTACTTAAAGGAGTTTTCTTGTAAATTCAAACCTTACCGACAAAATCGACAGTTTAAATACGTAAACGCATGCTTGATTTGACAACAAAAACTGTTTATCTTAGGAAAAAACATTTGGGTTTACTGCTTTTCATAGTAATACATTCTTGTGGTGTTAGTTTAAAAACAAATATGAATGAATAAATAAAATAAAGAAGGGAAATGATCAGATTTCACTGTCGGTGTTTTAAAATGTTTTGTTGAATTGTAACTATCCTGAAATAAAGATTGTGTAAAGTCTGAGGGGAAAGAAAGGCCACATGGGGGCCTAGTAAACACTGAAGTGTTGAATTCCTGCTATGCCAGACGTGTCAATGAAGCTTTGCGCCGGATGACCACAAAACCTAATTCTTTTCAGTCTGTGGGCAATTTCTTCATAAAAAAAATAAAAAGCTTAGTCGGGCAGACTAAAATGCGCTTTAAACACTGAATCTGACTGATTTCAACAGTTAAATTAGGTAGAAATGCACACTGTACTACTATAAAATCTAAAATGTGAAAGTAAATAAAGCTGGGTTTAAGTCATCAGGCTGGGAAAGGAGACCTTGAGATCAAAAAGAGGATTTTTTTTACACACTCGGAGGAGTGGAATGGTCAGCGTAACCAGAAGCTAACAGGAAGACTGATGCTGTCCTCCCTTCAGAAAACAAAACACAAGGAGACACACTGCATGAGGAATCAGGAAGGTTTGTGAGAATTGTGTTTACATGTGCATGCTCTCGGTTTATGTCACAAAAACGTAAAAAAATAAAATAAAATTAAAAAAAGCAACAAATTAAAAATAATTAAGCTATTAAAAGGATGATTCACTCAAAAATTAAGAAGATGCTGTCTTTGTGAATTCATCCTCATGTTGTTATTAAGTTCTTCTATCACAGTTGTCTTCTAATAAATGGTTGCACATCATAACATCTCAAACCATGTTTAGCTTCATTTAAGTCTGCAATTAAAAGTCATTAATTTTAATATTTCTTACATTATTTCATGCTAATGTTAAATAATTATGCTGCTAAAACTTGTAAAAAAAATACACAAGGATATTTCAGTGTCTGGGATGGAATTCAATTCACAAAATTGCTTTTGTATGAGGAGAATGTACAGTTGAATAAACAGTGGCCAATAATTCAGGGGGCCTAATAATTCTGACTTCAATTGTGTGTGTATGTATGTGTGCGTGTGTGTATATATATATAATCACACACACACACACACACACACACACACACACACACACACACACACACACACACACACACACACACACACACACACACACACACACACACACACACACACACACACACACACACACACACACACACACACACATATATATATATATATAGTTGAAGTCAGAATTATTAGCCTCCCTTTGAATTTTATTTTCTTCTTTAACAGATCAAGGGAATATTCACAATATGTCTGATAATATTTTTTCTTCTTAAGAAAGTCTTATTTGTTTTATTTTGGATAGAATATAAGTAGTTTTCAGTTTGTTTGAAACCATTTTAGGGTCAAAATTATTAGCCCCTTTAAGCTATTTATTTTTTCCGATAGTCTACAGAACAAACCATCGCTATACATAAACTTGTCTAATTACCCTAACCTGCCTAGTTAACCTAAATAAACCTTTAATTTTAACTTTAAGCTGTATAGAAGTGTCTTAAAAATATCTAGTCAAATATTATGTGCTGTCATCATGGCAAAAATAAAATAAATCAATTAGAAAAGAGTTATTAAAACTATTATGTTTAGAAATGTGCTGAAAAAATGTTCTCTCCATTAAACAGAAATTGGGGGAAAAAATGAACAGGGGGTTTAATAATTCAGGGGGCCTAATAATTCTGACTTCAACTCAACTGTATATATATATATAGTGTGAACTAAATTAAATGTTTTGATGGTCTTAATTGCATGTTGTTTACGATTAAGTGAAAAAGTAATACAGTTTAAATTGAAGTTAAAGTGTACTGCTGAATGTATTACAAACATTTGTGTATAACTAAAGTACACTTTAATGTTACTTCTGATGAGGTATTTAAAAAAAAGTTCAATTTAGTATAGTTTAAAATAAATAAATGGTACAAATGTATTCATCTGATTGTTCTATAGTACATCAATCAACATAAATATATGTGTACATATTGTGTAATATATTGTATGTGTTACTTTAACGAATGACACAAGTATAAAACAATGCACTGTTTACATTTTAAATTTTTTCATTCATTCATTTTCCTTCGCCTTAGTCCCCTATTTATCTTTTCTAGCATATTAGCACTATTCCAGCATATGTTTTACATTGATGGTGCCCTTCCAGTCGCAACCCAGTACTGGGAAACACCCATACACACTCTCATTTACACACACACATACACTACAGCTAATTTCGCACATGTCTTTGGACCGAGGGGAAACTGAAGCACCCAGTGGAAACCTACGTGAATACGGGAAGAACATGCAAACTCCACACAGAAATGCCAACTGGCTGTGAGGTGACAGTGCTAACCACTGAGCCACCGTGCCTTTTTACCATTTTTTTTACCTTATTACAAAGTGTATTTCTCAAAACCGCGTTAAA